>NW_021136871.1:0-108019 GCF_004193835.3 Ostrinia furnacalis | reverse complement strand
CTCTCTCACTCACTATTGCTGTGTTGCTGTCTTGCTTGATCCTTCTTTGTGATTCGTTTGTGTTTTAGCTTTTATTTTCGGAACTTTAAAACATACTCTCTAATCTGTGCTTTAAAACTTGGCTATTCAAACGGACTCTGATTGATTGCAATAACGACATACACAGCCTAGGATTTACTGTTTTTGTCATGGTTTTTGTGTGGCTCGGCCAAGGCTCGGCTGGTGGTTCTATGGTGTTAGAAAATGAGCAACCTAATTATACACAACAATGGGCAGCACCTCGATCGGTAAGTACCTACATTTTGCTCAGCAATCTTATGAATAAGTACTAGCCTTGCCAAACTTCTGAATTGCCGTTCTCATGGCGGGTTGTCTTGAAATGAATGTTCCGCTATTATCTGTGGTTCAACCCTGGACAGTGTGGACAGCCAGGCCCGATTCGATTGTAAGAAACTAGTCGATGGTACAGCGCAATGGAGGCATGAGCGAAACAACAATTATGTTGACAATCCAGCTGGTTTTGGTGTAAATCTAAGGAATTATTTACTTTGACACTATCTCCCTGCTCTCAATGAAAGCTTGTTTCTGTAAATTAATACTAAAATAAAATAATTTAAGTGCGGGACTTTAAAAACCTGATAATTTTTTTAAACTTATTTCTAATTATTATTATTTTTAAACAGGTTACTGCAAATGACTACATCTGTGGGGCTTGTCACTCATTATTGCAAAGAGATACCACACCTACTTCACAAGACTCTCCAGATATGCCAACCGGTGCCCCGGTAGGTCACCAACAAGTTTGTGTTGGATGTGGTTGTTCATTATTGCGAACTTGAAGTCATTGTTTGGATACAGAGAATAATCAAGATATATTAAACATTGTTCGAAATTGGATTCAACCCAGAGAGGTAAGAGCCCTGCCAGTTTTATAATACATAAAAATAATTATGCCGGTTTATTATAATAATAAAAAAGGTTTTTTCCGAATCAGCCTTCCCATCCTTCAACTCCTTCCATTGCTTTCAATCTGCCACTACTCTCATCCATACAGGTTATACAGGGTGGAAACGATAAGTAATCTCACTCGATTATTTCTAAACTACACAAGATATCGAAAAACTGGTTACTCATCCTGAAAGTGCTTCACGAGCTCTTTCTAACGGTATCAGTAAATAGTTACAGAATTAACTGGATCTATCCGAAAATTCAATGTTTTCAGCCTCCATACTAAATGTATGCCAGCTTGGGGCGAACGATGTATGGACGCAGAACAATATCCTTTATTTTCAAATTTAAGCAAAAAGCATTCTGTGGATAAAAAATACCTATGCTTATTTGCACCTAGTTTATCAATCACCATGTTAATTCCATGCTTTCTATCCAGTCGACTGCTCTAACGACAAGGGTGGGCTGTCGTTGAGATGACAGCGCGAAAATCGTCGGCATCCACTAATTATGACCCTTATGTACCACTATATTGACAAAGTTCTCCGTCTTCGTACGCGATATTGGAAATTTGGCATCTACCATCGGCTGATCTGACATTAGGCGTAGTCTGGCTTTGTTATTCAATTTTCAACTGTATTACCTTGACAATCAGTTCAAAATTGATTACTAGAAAATTATTTGACAGACGATTTCTACTCTCGACAAATGCATTTGAATTAGCCCAATTTTAATTCCATTTCTCTACTGTAGAGTACGATTCTCTCTAATTTACTAGAGGCAAATGATTTGGCCTACAGTCTCTATCACTGGCCAGATAGGTTGGGGAGGCTTGATTCTCGCATATTTTGTCCCTTGTCGCCTTTTAGAAAGAAAGAAAATCAAAGTCGGCCGTTTGGTGTAGTGGTTCGAAACGGACTACTATTCCGGAGGTAGCGGGTTCGATTCCCGCACAGTACAAACATTTGTGTGCATGAACATAATATTTGTTTGTATTGGACTGGGTGTTTTCTATGTATAATAAGTATGTATTTACAAAAAAAAAAGTATTTAAGTATGTTTATATCCGTTGTCTAGTACCCATAGTACAAGCTTTGCTTAGTTTGGGTCTAGAAGCGCAGTGTAAATGTCTAAGGATATTTATTTATTATTTATTTATTTGGCACATAGAAAAAAGAGAAACAATAAATTAACACAATAAAAAATAACAATAATAATACATAATAATTATGTCTATGATATAAGGCGCTGTGCCAAAAAGGACGCCCGCTCAGTATATCCAGCCAGCTACATGCATGGCTGGATAGGTACTGATTTTTAGTGGACGCCTTGGGCTTATATTTTACGACTTCCATATGGTTATGATTTCTTATACTTATTTATTTGCCACACTACCAGCTCTGCTAACTTTAAAGATTGTTTATTAAACTAATCAATATTATCCATAAACAGCAATATTTCTTAAGTAACGCCTAAGTTGACGAATCATGATGAATGTAAATAATTTGCGAACATGGCATTCGTCAATTCAATTTGTAATACTTGTAAGAAATTGTTATTGAATTACGTTGAAATACATTGGTGACAAATTACTAATTATTATTCAACACTGTCTTTGTTTTTAATTTTGTTTATGTATAATTTAAGATTTGCACACACTTATTTTAATCGGGATTTTACACTTTTATTGTACGCTTGTGTCTTTGTATTTCTTATTTTGTGGTGTACATGTACAAGTGTATTTAATATTGTTATTACAAATGTTGCTTGTTGAGTTATTTACAAAGAGATAAATATAGGTACGCCTACGTTCTCGAAAAGCTTAAATTAATACGTAATCCTTAAAAACCTGAAATAGAACAGTTAAAAACAAAAAGGACATCATTCTTTTTGGGCCTTTTCTAAAAGTGCCGGCCAACAAAAAATTATGGTACGTATTGTTAGAACTAGCTATTTGGAGCAATAGTTAATATGGCACAAAAGTTGTAGGACCACTCAGAACAAAGTCATACAAGTTCGATGATTCATCATTTTCATACATTTATTGACTTTTAAAGTGTTGGCAAACTTGAAAATAATTACATATATGTTTTGTTAGAAACTCATGATCCAAAACAATTATCAACCGACCGCTCTAAGTTAGCGATCAAATGACGCGATGACGAAACGAAAAAGATACATCCGTGGCCCGCGCTAGCAGTGTCGCTGTGGCCGGGAAGAAACGAGCAAACATGCCAGCCAATAGGATGGCTCGGAGCATACCCGTCAGTGAATGAGACGGGGACATTGAAAACTGAAGTGAAGGTCATCCAGTTATCCATGCGACTCGCGTTACATCAAACGGCTACCTGCTTGCGTTATCGTTAAACATCATTGTTAAAGCCCGGTCGCCGAGTACGTAGAATTTCGTCCAATGACCCCAAGCTATCCATCTTTTTCGCTCGCACGAATCTATGTTGCTGTCGCGCTCGCACACTCACTGCGGCCGCCCGTCGCACAATCGCGACAGCAATAGGTATAATTACGTGCGAGCGATAAGGATGGGTAGCTTGGGGTCATTGGCCAAACTTCTACGTGCTCGGCGACCGGACTATATGTGAATATTCGACTCAGATTCCGTTTGTTGTGTGAAGTGGCTAATCATTTGTGTATAAGCTGTCGTGGAGATATTGGTACACGGCGTAGATACACCTGGGCTTCGTGAGAGGAAGGTTTTATAAATATTGCTCAGATTATAATGGATGAACTGGTGGAAAATGAAGTAACATGAAAACTACTTTTTTGTCACTTAAATAACTGAACAGACAATGAACCCACACTTTCGCACTATAATGACAGATGCTTGAAATAACTAGTTCTATCAATATCAATAATCATTATATGATTCTCTGCACTTTCAAAAATCAATAAATGCATGAAAATGATGAATCATCGAACTTGTATAACTTGGTTCAGAGCGGTCCTACAACTTTTATGCCATATTAACTATTGCTCCAAATAGCTAGTTCTAATAATACGCACCATTTTTTTTTGTTGGCCGGCACTTTCAAAAAAGGCCCAAAAATGTATGAAGCCTGAATGATCTCCTTTGCATATTTTAGGTTGATAACATTTACACCAGTATTAACATAAAACCTTCGAGGAATTTCAACCTTTCCAACAAGCAATAGGTATGGTATCTTATGTTCTATTGACTCCATTAGAGCCGTTTACGACTCGATGGCAAATTGCTAATTTGAATTCTAATTTAAATTCATAGTATCGCTATCCGATTCGTTCCCAATTAAAATTACTCTCAAATGGTGTCCTGTTCCAAGAATTATGTTGGGTTTTTAAGTAATAGTAAGGTCTGGTTTTTACTAAAGCGGAGAGGAGAGGTGATTGGAAAATCAATCAGCTTAGCGGAGAGATGGTGTGGAAATTACGAATTCTGATTGGTTATTCTAACACCTCTTCTTCTCTCCGCTTTAGTGGAAACCTTTACTAAATAAAGAATGGTTTTCCTTTTAAGCATTATTAGAAGTGACTATTAACTCTACCCAAAAATACCCTGCAGTTTTGTCCACAATTTCGACCTGCCTAAAACCTCTTCGAATTTGAGTGTTTGCTCGTCTGAATAGTACAGGTTGTAATTCTGTATAGCACAGGCTGTAATTCTGTATATTTTAGTTGAAAAATAACATAATACAACTACATAAGATAACTGTGTTTAGGTCTTCCATTTTGGGTTAAGTTTTTGTATAAAAAGTTGTGACAGCGTAACCGATAGAAGCATTAACAACAATCTACTTGAGAGAATCATGTTAACGTTAATCTTTAAAGCCTTTTTAAACCTTTGATCATGTTAAGAAGTTGGAAGCGAAAGTATAACCAAAAGAATGAAAAGAATAAGAATAAAAATATGTTTATACATAATCCATTATGATTAAGTGGAATGCTTTATGATCAAGGATTTAAAAAGGCTTTATCAAAGGATTTTTCTTTCAATTGTCCACTTTATCTTGCGTACGGCGTCACTTATTTGTTAATTTAACGGATTTTTCTTATGTTAATTTTCCATCGCTTGTCATTGGATTCGGAGCAGCACTGGAAATATCTGAAGGTCTGTAACATACACTGCTTGATGTTGTGTTCTAGTTGATTTATAAGTTTATGTTTATACTGACACATTTCTATTTACTACCAATGGATTTGAGTAACAGATTTATACACAAGAATACAAATTATGAAAGTGGATACCAAATGCCGATAATTATGATTTATTGACATCATTCCTTGAATCATGTTAGCTCTATAAAGTCTTAGGTTCAGATAAATTGACTTTGTGTCCCCTACAATACAACATTTCTGACGATTTTAATATCAATAGTGGTAGTAGAATAACAATCTTACTATTGCTACTCCCAAACTTATCATCTTTCTTTGTCAGTAAAATCTATTCAACGGTATACGAGTATGTGTCAGTATCAACAAAACTTGAATTTATTTTTCAGTTTGGTTTAATAAATACGTCGAGTTTTGTATTCAGTCGTTATTCTTTTTTTACGATCAACAGTACTAAAAGATCGTTTGATATCTTTTTTATTTTGTATTTTATTGATGTTGTGGTATTACTTTATCACTATTCTTCATCATTATGCTCAGTCAGCTCTGTGGATCATCATTTAGTTTGCCTGCAATCTTCATCCAGTTTTGAAAGCATTTATTTTATTGTATGACTTATTTCTTCAGGAGTATAATAATATGTATACTGTACGTTCTTTGATTACTGTAGTACAAAAAAAATAATTTTGAATAATCACCCCACCCCATTTTCATGTAAAATATTGTCAAGATGAGACCATAATGGCAATGTAAAAAAGTTGTCAGATCTCATGTAGAGCCAAGCTTCTAACTCTAACTAAACCTTGGTCAAAATATGTGTCACGTCTATTTTCACTATCATCACATGAACTTAAAGTGAAAAATATCACTGTTAATTACTTTCCTGGTATAAAATTAGTGGTGTAAAAAATCTTAAAGTGGACCGACGACCTCATAAAGGTAGCAGGAAGGCGCTGGATGCAGGCCGCTGCTAACCGGTCATCATGGAAGTCATTGGGGGAGACTTATGTTCAGCAGTGGACGTCCTATGGCTGAAATGATGATGATAAAATAGTTCTTGTGGTAACGAAACTGCCACATAATTTGACTCATAATTCGGACCTAAGTGTAGAAAATACCACCACTTGCGTATGATTTTGATATTCGTCATATAGTTAAACATATCGTTACATAGAAATTGTCGATCATTGTCGTTGACGTGTAGTTGTGTCAGTGGTTTGTTGATCTTTATATGGACCCTCCAGGTGCTAACACTATTTCTGCCCACGCTGCTCGGACAGACCTACACACGGCTTCACGTGTGTGAGGTGGTGAACAACCAGCCCTGCTGTCCACCTCAGCAAGTAAGTCGGTAGCTTGATGTTGTTTGGTTGTTGTTCGCTGTGCAGGCTGTGCTAGATTCTAGGATACACTGCTTAGCTGTGTCAGTCAAACTTGGACTGACTTTTTTTATTTTGTCTCGAACTTAATTAGTGGATTACTTACTTTTACTGATTTATTAACTTTTGTGAAGTTGTGCTTTCTCACTGTTTACAAGTCTTGTTTTTAAAGATTTTAAAAATTATGAGGCTCTTAAGAAGTTGCAGTAGAGTGAGTCATAAAAACCTACTTCATAAGATCATTTCTAAAGTAAATTAGTAAGTTCTTCGCTAGACGATGTTTTATGGAGTAAAAACTCCCGAACTAACAGAAGAGAAACTATTACTATTGGTATTTGGAATAAAAGAACAGACATTAGTAACTTATAAGAATCTTTTTAAAACAGCTTATTTTTTAGCTGTAGTTAGCAACTTATAGTAAGTAGTAGTAGTAGATAGAGCGCCCCTAGTTGTTATGTTAGACTATGGATTTCAGATGGTTTTCTGATTTTCCATAAGATATTATTATTTTTCTTTTGGCTTTTCTGAACTTAACCTTTGTTTCTTTTTGCAACCTTATTAATTTATGAAGAGTTTAAAAATAATTTCGATTTTTAATCAAATCTGTAGCTTTTTTACTGACATGTTGTTTTACTTTTTGGATGTCTCGTGTGATTTTTTTTCTTCTCGCTAATGGTTTTTTCTTCATGTTATTGGTTTTTTTAGTTGTTTTTCGCCTTTAACACGGCTTCATAATCGTTTCCAGATGTCGTAAGCTCAGTTTTTATTTTGTTTTTGTTCATATTACTGATGATTAATGATTTGGGACTATGTTGGACACTAGTGTTCAATACATATCATATCGATATGGTTAGAATAAATTAAGATGTTTATTTCATGTATTTGATTTATTTACTGTGACAAGATTGTCTACCTGTCGAGATGAAAATCGAGTCAGCATATAGATTTTTAAACAGTTATACATATTTTTGAAAGAGCTTAATTTAGTTAATTAGTGAGTTTTTATTTTTGCATGTGTGTTTATGTAAAACGTTCTGATATTTCAGCAGTATTCAAAGTAGAGTATTCTGTTTTACTTGATTGCAATTAATATGAGGACGTGAACATAATAATAATAATGTGTACGACACATGGCTGAGTTGCACCACCTAACTTTGAACGATAACGATAACCGGTGCTTTTTGTATGGAGTTTTACAGATTTTTGACGTTTGTGAAAGTTAAAGTAAGATGGTGCAATCCAGACTAAATAATTTTAGTATTTTCGTTGATTTTTTGACATAAGGTAAGGCGGGTTTTAGAATCGCGCTGATCGCTCGCTGATCGTCGATACATTTCGGCTGTCAGCGCTGACGGTCAGCGTGCGTCAGCGTGACTCTAAAACCAGCCTAAGGCTGTTAGTTGTAAACATCTAACCATGCTGCGTGTGCGCAGGTGAACCGGCACGTCGGCGATCTGTTCGAGGACCTGCGCGATGGACTCAACCTCATCTCGCTGCTGGAGGTGCTTTCTGGCGAACACCTCGTGAGTATACCCTTTATTTCTAAACTGAAAACATTACTTAACTTATCCTTTATTTTTTTTATCTGAGTTCGAAACTCAATGTCGCATTAGAAATTCACACACACAAAGTAATCAAAATATGTACTCATTATCCACTGCGGTATCAGTATGTACAACGTGTCCCAAAATTCAAGGATAAGCCGGCGCCGCAGGATGGACATAGTCATGACTACTTTAGGAAAAATAAGGAAAAAAATCTATCTCAATTATTTTTTAAGTTACACAATAAATTACGAAATCCTTCGAAAATTGACACCCCTTATGATATTTTACATTACCACGACCACAATTTTTCAAATATTTCTGTTTTTTTGTTTGTATCGGCAACTTAAGTAGTGCTGCTGTCCACCCCAACTCTTAAAACCCCCAGAATCCTTGCAGTTTTTACACAAAAATTAATCAAAATATGTTATTTCCTTAAAATTTTCAATGATTTTTACTTTCACTCCACTTTGACTCATCGTTTTGTAAAAAAAAAGTATGAACACTACCACGGCAAGTTTTTTATAAAGTTGACGCAACTATCCAAGATTCCAAAATGGTATAATACTCTAAGATACCTAGTCGCAAAAAAGATATGCGTACCATTTTTACAAGCACTTCGCTTGTTAGTTGTATGGGATAAATCTTGCAGCTGAATTTAAAACCAGTTCTCCTCAACCGATTGAGCTGAAATTTGGTATACTTATGTAAGTACGATGAAAATGCAATATTATGGTACCATTGAGCTGAGTGGAGACTGGAGGTGGCCATAGGAACTTCTAAACGAAACGGCGGAATTGCATCTAGTTTGGGTTCGTTGGATTTGTCTTTTCGAGCACCTTAGTGCTAGATGATGTCCAGGGTCCTGATGATGAAGTCAATTATAATTTTCAAACGAAGTCAAGCTTGTTTTTAAAAAAGTTTTTTTTTATTACAACTTTATTTTAAACTTTTTAGTTGTTTCTCAATCTCATGGCCCAAGTGCTCAGGAAGACAAATCCAACGAACCCAAACTCGATAAGCTTCCGCTGTTTCGTTTAGGAGTTCCTATGGCCAGCTCCTGCCACCTCTTGACTTCATCATCAGGACCCTGGACATCATCTAGCACTAAAGTGCTCGAAAAGACAAGTCCAACGAACCCAAACTAGATGCGATTCCGCCGTTTTGTTAAGAGTTCCTATGGCCACCTCCAGACTCCATCCAGCTCAATGGTACCATAATATTACATTGTCATCGTACGAACACAAGTATACCAAATTTCAGCTCAATTGGTTAAGGAGAACTGGTGTTAAATTCAGTTGCAAGATTTATCCCATACTAACTAACTAGCGAAGTGCTTGTAAAAATGGTACGCATATCTTTTTTGCGACTAGGTATCTTAGAGTATTATACCATTTTGGAATCTTGGATAGTTGCGTCAACTTTATAAAAAACTTGCCGTGGTAGTGTTCATACTTTTTTTTTACAAAACGATGAGTCAAAGTTTAGTGAAAGTAAAAATCGTTCAAAATTTTAAGGAAATAACATATTTTGATTAATTTTTGTGTAAAAACTGCAAGGATTCTGGGGGGTTTAAGAGTTGGGATGGACAGCAGCACTACTTAAGTTGCCGATACAAACAAAAAAACAGAAATATTTGAAAAATTGTGGTCGTGGTAATGTAAAATATCATAAGGGGTGTCAATTTTCGAAGGATTTCGTAATTTATTGTGTAACTTAAAAAATAATTGAGATAGATTTTTTTCCTTATTTTTCCTAAAGTAGTCATGACTATGTCCATCCTGCGGCGCCGGCTTATCCTTGAATTTTGGGACACGTTGTATATGCAAATAATCTATAGTACTACGCAAGCAATGTAAACTATTTACATTATGACGTCGCTGCTGTCATCATTGCTTACACGAGCAATGTATTCTGTTTTTGGGCATATTGCTGCGACACCGGCCCCGCCCCCTTGTCACATCTCCCTTTAGTTTACTTTTATTTATTACTGACCAGTTTCCGTGGCTCGCACATTAGGGTTCAGGACTAAGAGTTAAAAAAATAGTTAAGTGTTAAGATACCAAGAAGGGGGGGAGGGTGTCGGGGAATATCTGCTGCCGCCCTCCTGGAAATGGTATGCCGTATGCCCCTACAAACCATACCACCGGCCGCGACCCTGCCTAATAATCTGATAAGATTGAATCTCCCTCAATTTAGGCAGCTTTTCCGATCTATTGGTAGAGAATGCTTGTGGGCGCTAAGCCCTACTTTTATATTTTTATTACTGTTGTAATCGTAAATAAATAAGTCCTCGGTTTCCTCCTAAAACCGAGGTAAATGACTGACAGTTAAATTAAATACGTCCGTCAATAAAGTAATCGACCTTATAAATTCTTTATAGAGATTGTTATTTCCTAAATTCCGTAAAATTATTTATTGAGGCAAATCTTCGTTTTTAGTCAATTAGTCGAACTCAAGGTCAAGTTTTAATTGATGTTACGAAATTCTTACAGTCTGTTATCTATATCTATGACAAATAATTTAGATTGAAGTGTCTGAAGAAGAATACACTAATTACAGAGATTTTACAGGTTTAAGTCTAATATTATAAGTATGAATAAAATAGCGCATACATAATAAAAAATCTATTCCCAACGCTGCAACTCCTGTGTAGCCAGGATCTACAGCTTGACCGCCAATAAAAACCCAACCAGTGAAGGTCAAGTTTGTCCCGGGGGAAAGTTAAACTGTCATTGGACCCGCAATTAGAAGAAAAATAGAAATTAATCAGAAGAACATAGGAGGACATAAGCCACAAGCATAAATTATAAAAACTTGTAGGATTGATGGAATTTGAACTTGTTTATGAATCCTTTTTTCTCACGAATAACATATTCCGATTTCCGAATATTGAATTACCATTAATTAAAATATGTTTATTCTCGGAATTCCCATCTCCTTTGACAGCAATTTTCGCTCTATTGGTGGTCAAGTATGTGTGATATCATATTTATTTATTACTGTTAAGTCAAGGATTTCATTTTTTATTGTTTTAGATCCTTTGGATGTAAACATGGCACAAAATATGTCTTTTCGAATGCCAGCTTAATAGCAATATCACATCATAAAGTTGTTTGTTGTTGCAAGGCTGTTAAAGTTATTTTATTAGCTTAGATCGGAAGACTAGCTTTCGATCGATTTGTCAGAAAGACCCGACCTTTTTTTTTAAGCAGAAAATAAAGCCCTCGCTGGGAATCGAACCTGCGACTTCTGGGGTTTAAGACCGGTATCACTAGACCACAAATGCGATTAAGAGAGATTCCGATTTACAAAGAACATGAACTCGATTAATTTCTATCTCATGGTTGATTAGGTCTAGATTGCTATGGCGATAGCATCGCGTGACTGCCCCTTAACGAACCTGCCCCTCAATTATACGTCGGCCCCTTAAGAGAAATGCATTAATTACGAAAACATCTCGTAAATGCTGTTATACTTTTTCGTGATAGATAATCTTGCTTTTACATTTTAACGTGTGCATGTAAATATGTTTGAGATAATTCTTTCAATAGATAGTGGCAGATTCGTGTGTTATTTAGAATTAGATTGCTATAAAATTCCTTCATTTTGTGTACATTTTCCGATACCAATTTTTTTGCTTTTTTTCCTGCCATCATCATCATCATCATTATTTCAGCCATAGGACGTCCACTGCTGAACATAGGCCTCCCCCAATGCTTTCCATGTTGATCGATTAGTAGCGGCCTGCGTCCAGCGCTTCCCTGCTATCTTTACTATGTCGTTGATCCACCTTGTGGGTAGACGTCCCACGCTGCGTTCCCGGTTTTTTCCTGTAATTGAGGTAGATTCAGTCATTTGCTCTCCTCAGAAAGAGCACGCGCCCTTTCTAATTTACCAGAGGCAAATGGAGGATTTGGTCTACACTCCCCACGCTGGCCAGACGGGTTGGAGAGGCCTGATGTTCACATATTTGTCCCTTAGTTCATAATCTGTCCCTTAGTTGCCTTTTACAACTTCACAAACATGGGGGTTGCTCTATTCTACTCTGCCGGATCCACATGGCTATTAAATAGTAATATTTATTTGAACTCTTCATTCATCATCAACAGCCCTTTACAGTCCACTGCTGGACTATGAGCCTCCTCCACTATAGTGGAGGGTTTTGCCATAATCTCCACGCTTGGCAGGCGGGTTGGAGATCGCAGTTTAAAAGATTGATGTTTTTCAGAGAGCGCTGCTGCGCGTTCTCTGTTTGATGTGTACTCGTAGTCCCTAAGTCGCCTTTTACGACACCCCTGGGAAGGAACTTCATTATCTACTTCAAATTTCGTTGCGGGTCCAATTGGTTTAACTTTCCCCGTGACAAACTGACCTTCACTGGTTGAGTTATTGGCGGTCAAGCTGTAGATCCTAGCTACACAGGAGTTGCAGCGGTGGGAAAGAAAGGTGGGAATAGTCCCGTTAAATAACAAAAACACCGTATATTTGGAATCGCGTGACTTTGCCTTAACCGAGTGAAAACTGGGGAAAACTTTCATTATGCCCTCGCAGGCTCGATTAAACTGGTCAGATCTTTGCATAGATTAAACGTTTAGTTCTATATTTCACGGTTGTTTATGACAGTGCTTAGTTGAATGTTTACACTACTACAATGTGGTAAATAGTAGTTAGTACGAGTTTTACCTCGGAGCACATAGCTCGGAGAGCTGATGGCCGCTGGGGCAGGAAAGTCCTTGAGTGGCGACCACGAGCCGGAAGACGTAACGTGGGCAGGCCTCCCACTAGGTGGACCGATGATCTGGTGAAGGTCGCGGGAGGTGCCTGGATGCGAGCGGCGCAGGACCGGTCTTTGTGGAAATCCTTGGGCGAGGCCTTTGTCCAGCAGTGGACGACTTTCGGCTGAAAGGAACGAACAAACGAACGAGTTTTCCTAGAGTTTCTTGCAAGAAGAATGCGCGTGGTCCTTTGGCTTGAAACTGTCTTGAGTAGGTACTGGGTTCTATTCCCAGTCGGGTGAAAACTAACTTTCTGTATTAGTTCCCAGTTTACATGATTGGCGATTAATAATTAATGTACTTACCTAGTATGTACCTATGTAGTTGGTGAACAAATGACGTCAGAGGTTTTTATTGCTTAGCAAATTCAATTTGGGAGTCGCGAACTATGTAATGCCTCTGCTCAATTTTGACTTAACTCGAATGAGACGACGCAGCTCTCTGCGCTAAAGTAAACACTTCTATTTGCACTATTACTGTAAATAAATAAATAAATATTAGTAATAGTTCAGTGATGACCGGCAAAAACGCCTTATTTCCCCAGTCTTATCAAAACCTACCCCTATCTCCCATCGAGCCCCGACCCCTATCTCCCATCGAGCTATTGACCCCACACGGGGCGCGGTCCCGGGTTCGCTTCCGTGCCGCACCTGCTAGGCCATTAACTAGTGGCATACTGCGGCGATGCTTTGGCAATTAAGATAACCATCTGTATGCAACGGTTGATGATGTTTTTACCCGACTGCAGAAGGAGGGTTATGTTTCTAATTTAACGTATTCACAAACGATGCTTTCTTAAGTGAAGCAGCAAATCGAACGCACATTGTTGAATAGAGCTCTGTGATTGGTTCGTGTGACACCCTGTGCGTCCACGCGCACTATGAGACCTCATAGTAATGTTTGTGAATACGGACATAAGTGTGGGTTGAGGTGCGTTGTACCTAAAGAGAAGTTTTAACTAGTTCTATACTGTAGGTGTGCCTGGATGGTGAAATAAATACGCACATCCTGGTGAAACGAAAAGGACTGAATATAAAGAAATAAAAAACTATTTTATAAAAGAGTCAAGGTATCTTATTATTATTCAAAAATATTTACCCGACTGCACCAGAACGAAGGTTAAGTGTTTTTTTTTAACTTTTTGTGAGGATAATAATAAAAATGAAAAAATGAAAATGAAATGAATGAAAATGAAAAAAGATAATATCACAGACCGTATCCCCACCTGTTAGTTATTTACTACGACATTTACGTTCGTGTGACAAACATACATAAGGCTTATTATAATCCATTTATAATAATTAGGTCACACTCGTTTACACGTATTATTTTCACGCACGCCGTACCTAGTATAATAACAAAATATACTATTTTTGACATTATGCGTGCTAAATGTCAGTTTTTATAGTAAATTGTATTTTTTTAGTGTTGATGAAATTACTTTAACCTTCATAGCAGATCACTAGCTTAATAATATATGTATACCAGAACGCAATTTATTTAAAATTCCATGAAAATGTATTTTTTATAAACGACGACCATATTAGTCCAAGTCATGTTTTTTTCTTTTTGAGAAGGGTTAATTTTTCTCGTTGAGTTTAAAAAAACTAACCAAATAGCATCCCTTTATCTAGGTATAGGTGTACCAGAATCTCATGGCAAACAAAAATATTGGAAAAGTGTGTTTTTCATATGGCCATTTCATATTTCATAATTTCCCCAGTATTGCACTCAACAAAGTTTATTTTCCCCATTTGCCATGAGATTCTGGTACACCTATATCATCTTATAATGGCAATGGGTACAAACGTTGCCCATCTAAGTAACCTACATCGAACCAAATTGCGACAAATTGACACTGCTCAGTTCACAGCTTATTATTTTAACGTGTTTTATTTTATAACTTGAAAAAAATTAAAAAAAAAAAGTGTAACGGCAGAAAATTTTAATTTCTACGTGTTTGTTTGTGCTTTAACGCTGGCCAGACCAACTCGTCTGCCAGCATGGGGATTGTAGGCCAAATCCTACATTTGTTTCGGGATAATAAGATAGGATCTTCCTCCTGCAATGGAGGCTAAATGACCTGATGATCCTGATGATGATATCTTTATGCGTATAACATCTAATTCTTTCTTTCATTGATCACCATATTTCTTCAACTAATCATTTATCTCTCTCCAATTCCAGCCGCGCGAGCGAGGCCGCATGCGTTTCCACATGCTCCAAAATGTGCAGATGGCACTGGACTTCCTCCGGTACAAGAAGATCAAGCTGGTCAACATCAGGGCAGAGGACATTGTGGACGGCAACCCCAAGCTGACCCTCGGGCTGATATGGACCATCATTCTGCATTTCCAGGTCAGTGAGATAGTAGATGGCCTGATAGATGAGGCATTGTGCTTTTTAATTATGTTTGTTTTTCAGCGAATGCAAGCTTTCAAATTCAAAACTTTTAGTTACGGAAGTAGGACTTGTAATAATTGTATTTTTTACACAAGACTATATTATTATAAGACGTATCATTTATCGTAGGTATAGAACAGCTTACAGAAAAGCCTCAAAAGTAGCCTTTTTGAAACGGCGCTGTTATTCTTTTTGTCATTTTTATGGTGGACTCAAGAAAAAAATATATTCTTTTCTTTTATAATTATTTTAAACTAGCCAAGATTAATGAACTCGATTGACAAATAAAATATAAAATACAAATGCTCCGGTTTTGCGAAACTTTTTTAAGTGCACCTTTCAATCAGCACCAATATATTTTGTCACAACTTAAAAACAACAAACTTGTTTTTGCCATTAAACATAAAATTCGCTAATAATATTTATCCAGAGCGGTATAAAAACATGTTTCAGAATGCAAATCAGTCTTGACCTTTAGTTTGATTGCCTCATTGAGATAAACCTAGAATTATGTATTATTATGATTGATCTACGTCTGTTTGCGTTCTTAATTTGGTATTAGGCGAGCTTAAATCATATTTGTGTGTGAACGTTATCATTAAATAATTGTATAATCGTTTGTTTCGCGGTCATTTTGAGTTGTGTTCTTTTGATGAATGATGGACAGTTAATTTGGTTTAATTAAGGAAGTTTTTTAATCTGTGGGATTCATTTACAGAATAATATTTTTAAAGAATACAGTTTCATTCGTGATTTTGAAATACACTCGTATCTTTTGAATCTTATTTAGTAACTAAGATATCTGTAAGATCTTCGCGTACGTAAATATTTCATCAAAACCTTGCCGGCGCCTTTCATACCATGTTAGTCAGTTTGTTCGTCACATAGAAAGCTAAATGCCTATACTAGTCGCCGTGACACCGATATAACGTATTCAGATCGGTGTATTCGTTTGTAATAGCATGTACAGTACAGCTTACCCAGGTAGCATCAAAAGCTTAAAAGTAATTCTGTGCCTTTGCTATCAAATTAATATAGGATCTTTTAAGTTACTTTTAGGTACTGCTTCAGCAAGAATCTGTCTTTCCTGTGGTTTTTTAATGCTTATTTTTATATTCTCTATAAACATACCCATTTCATTGTAACCCTTTGGACCTAGTTCCATTTCACTGCAGTTTCAGCCCAAATTATACCTTCAATTTATGGAATAAACTCTTATCTTAAGGTATCTGACAAGTCTTCAAATACTCCTGGTTTCCTACCAATGGAAGTTCCTTTCTGTATCTTTTCAATAGTTACTTATTTAAAACATTGGATCTTATCCATTAAACCCTAGTTTATTGCAGTTCCAACCCACATGTTAGTTTCAAAATGCTATTTTGTTAGATGATTGTGTTATAAACTTTATTCCCGAATTCTAGTAGATTTTAATTTATTTAGCAGATAAGCAACAATTTGCTTGGCGTGATTTATTGTTTCCTCATATAAAAACAAAAGTAAATTGATGAAAAATTGCTTATTCAGTTTTTTCTTTTGATAGATGTCCCATTACGCAATGTTGTGATGTACTGAGTGGACTGTTTTCCCTGGTCTACGTGTGTACTGCTGTACATAATGCTGATGTCACCCGCTCTTGTAGTATCGAGGCCTGTGGCCTTACTATTGACAGTGGAGGCTTTATTCAATTAGTTATGGCTTTTAGCCAGGTAAACGTTTCAAATGTTGTGATAATGCAATGTATATTGTTGTAGATATTCCCATAGCATAGAAGTCACCAGATATTTATGTTGATCTTATGAAAAATTACAAAGGAAAAAAAATCTAAACAAAATAAAATTTTGAGATACGCCAGTTTATCAAGTCTAAATATGTACAAATTAATTGTAGCATAAATTGAGTTGTCCTCATATTCGTTAAAACGGCATAATTTCATGCTAAAATCCAGTATGTCGCAATGACTTGGTCCTATAAGTCCACAAACTAATTCCGCTGTTTCAATTCTAAACATGAATGTTTGTATTTCGCAAACTTGATCTATGCCTCGAGATAGCGGTATCATTGCACAGAATAAAAATGTCAACCAGATTGCTCAAGCTCCCAAATCAAAAGCTGAGCTCATTCGCTTTCTCTCTCACTTATTGCTAGGGTTACCTTACCATCTATATCCATAAATTCAAAAGTTCTGACTTGGGTTAGCTACCCCCTAGAGAAAGTAAGATTTGTAACTAAAATAGAAATCTGTTTTGCGGTTCGATAAGTTACATTAGATAAAATTCGAGTTTTTTTTTGTTAGTTTACTGTAAGCCTCTCAAATTAATCGGCCATTTTTTAGAAGAAGAAACATACAGCTAACTTAATTTTTCTAAAAAAATAAGGCGTTTAGGTAGATACCTTAAATAATCGCTAGAAGGATTTTTGGTAACCCGAATTTTTTGCCAAAAAATTTCGAATTGCTTTTGGCAACCCTATCGATTGGGCAAGATTCGCTGTCCCTCTCTGTAAGGATGCGTGGACGCAATGAAAGGGAAGTGATTTTGAAAGATGTCGGATCGAAAGTTGTTTTTTGTTGCAATTATTTTCACCGGTTTTGATGCGGTGTGATTATTGTGCCGCTTATGTGTAATCTTGTTATTTATTTTTTTAAGTGAAATTCGTTTTATATTTTGAAAGTGAGCTCGTTTATTATGCTTATTGGACTTTTATAAATAGCCGCCAATCAGTGGGAAGTCAGAGTTTTTAGACTTAGCTCCTTCAAAGCGACTGTAGTGTTTATGGCGAGTTCATAATGTTTTGTGATATTTATACTCCGTATATGGATTTTTTTTATATTATGTAACAAGGCAGGTGTTTGACCGTAATCGCACCTGGTGTTAAGTGAGATGCAGTCTAGGATGGTACATTTATCTGCCCTGTAAGTTCTATTCACTCTCGCCTTGAAAAGGCCCGGATTATAATGTTCGGTCCCTAGCTGTTCGCATTATAAAAGACATTAAATTCAGAAAATTTTATACCTACTGCGTTTTGGGCGTGAAAATGCAACAGTTAGATAATAAGATTTTTCCATTGAATACAATGATGAAAATTTTAAAGTTTCATCGTGATCCTTTTAGTATATTTGCGCGATTCCACTTGTATTATACAAGTAGTATTTGCTAGGTATAATTTACACCTATCTAAATAAAGCAGTAGTAGTTAATTGTGCAAGTAGGTGTGTCACATTATCCAGTCTGCCAAACTAATTGTAAAGTCACCTGAACCGATCCGTAGGCGATCGTGAGTCAGCCATGATGCAATGTATTGTTCGGGATGACATTCTGCGCGACACAATCATCACTTTCGCTTGTATGCTCCTGCGCAGCCTGGCGCCTGGAGTTTGCATTTATGTGTTTAAACTTTTAATTGATGCAATTGAAAGTTGATGGTCGGCTGGTGTTTGTGCCACATTATTGAATCATTCAAATTCCAACTTGCATAAGAGATTTTAATTTAGATCCCTATTGTAAAACGATATTCAATAAATAATTCAGGTATAGCCTGACCAGGAACATAAAAACCCTCGCCATGTTGCGGAAAACTAATGGTACTAATTTCTTTTAATGGCAACAGTAACTGAAAACTTCATTGACATGTCACCTTGCATGTCAGTCTATTGCTGTCAAAGTGTAAACAAACTTTATTTTAAATGTGCGCAATTGGTTTTGTGGTTAAAGATATTTATTTCTCAAAAAGATTACAATGCAATCACTTACAGAGAAACATTAATTTGTCTTAATAAAACAATACAAAAACGATTTAGCGCAGCAGTTCTATTAAAAGTGATTTTTTATTTTTATAAAGCAGGTAGGTGCAAATAAAATACAAGCCATCCAGTAAGTCACTGCGCGGCGCGGCGATGAATAGGTACAATTCGAAAACATGTTTTGTACGGGATAGGACACATTTAACATTTGAGCGAGTGGCTTATAGGCTGTTTTCATAATAATTTGACAAATTTGATATTTTATAATGATTTTATGATAAAATAATGATTGTTAGTTTTTGATGTTATATTTATTAATATTATAATTGGTATTAATACGTGTATTATTATTATTAATTAGTATAATATATTATGTACATATTTGTAATTAACTTAACTCATCTTATTAATTATAACTTAATAATGATGATTGGCGGGTTGTAATTATTATTATTATTTTATTATTATTATTTTTTTACAAAGGTTGTCAAATTGACTGACATGTTTATCGTATAGTACAGTCCACTATGAAAATTAGCTGTGGTTTGTTTCAACTACCTATTTTAAAATTTTTTGTCACTTTCTAAGTGTTGAATTTTATGGGATTGGGAAAGAAGTACCGAGTTTGAAGCGTTCATGAGCAGACATTGCAGTTGAATATTCAAGTTCTGAATTTGATTATTGATGAATAATAAAATAAATTCTACTAGCTCGATTGATGGTTTCATTTAATTTATTTAAATCAGGTTCCCTTTAATAATATTTTTTCGTTAATTTATGAAAATATCAAATTAGCCCGTAATCCTGAATCCTGATACATAAAGTTAGCCTATTAATTTAACACAGGTACGACTGTACTCAGTGTTGCACTATCAAATGCAATTGACGCGCCTCTATGCCAGGGTTTTTATGTTCCTGGTCAGGCTATATAATCCAGGTCTAAACATTAATACTCTTGAGACTTGAATCTAAAAGAAGACTATTTAAAACTTGCAGACTAGTTTATGATTCAGTTCTCAGTTCAGTTGCGAATCTTGAATAATTTCTACCATCTCCTTGTCAGGGTTATGGGGTCTAATGGGAAAATTAATGCCCATATTTCAGAGAAATGGCAATCTCTAAAAATTGGTAGTTCACCATTTTCACTTTCGCAATTCGATTTCTCTGAGGTCGTTGTGATATAATTGGCAAAAAATATTAAAATCGCCAGTAGGTGGCGCGAGCTATGCGTGGGCGCAGCTTGGCACACTTCAGGCACCCTTGTACGGTATGGCGCTTGTACAGGCTGCTCTTTTTACCAGCTAATTAAAATAGAGTTAATAATTAAAACCACTAAAATTCATAATTTTGGGTTAGGCCATTGTGCACGTTCTGTGCCAAAAAAATTAGATAAAAATTTATTTATTTTCTAGTGCCTTTTACCAATCACTTTTACACTCCGTTAACATAGCAGTAATAGTGGTATGTTTAATTTCTACATAATTATTATTATAATAAACAAACAACCAGTAAAACCGTTATCGCACATTATACGTTTTATTTTACCCATCTCTAGCAAATTATTTTATTTGTCATAATCTCTTTATGAAGAACGGTTCTCAGATCTCAATGCAAGAAGATTTTAGTTTGTTAATAAAGGAATGTAATGTCATGTATGTGTTCCAAAATGCCCATTCACTGAATATAAAATAGTGTTGTTTCAGTGAATACATCCTGTATATGTAGATAGTGATGTCATTTTAATGATCAGTTGTTTATTCATGCGTTCTCTTTCCATTTTATTCATTATGCAATATTGTAATTGTATTTTGCTTGTCGCAGTAAGTACTAATGTATGCAAGGACGATGGCTTATCAAGCTAATCCCTTTAGCATCTTAATTACTTAGTTGTGGTTTTGCGTCAAAAATGTATGTGATTCGCTGACTTACTTAGGTTCTGTAAGTACTCAACTATTTATTACTTATTTGAGGTTTTTTGTTTGTAAATTGATTTATAATATTAATGTCGTTTTAAAGGGAGGTAGTAGTTTTGATGATTATAGATGTTTAGGTTTTTAGTCTAGGAACATTTTTTTGTAATTTTACGAACGTTACTTTAAAATACTGTATACCTTTTCCGGATCAATATTTTCAGTATTAATTCGTAGGTTTTGTGTAAGTAAATACAGGTAAAAAATCTATTTATGACTAACTTGCTCTCTGTAAATACAGATTTAAAGCTACCCATTTTGCTCGCGGAAAGAAAGACGATGAAAAAGAATGCCACTCCTTTTCATTATGGAAAAATACCTGCATTGTTTCATGAGTATTTACCATACAAGTCATTGTTTTAGAAACTTTCTTCTGTAACACTTACATAGGACATGACGGTTACGAGTTACGAGCGGTCGCATTGAAAGTGTCTGCCGCGCCCTGCGGTTATGGCTTGACTTAGAGCGAGGATCTGGGAACGAGGTTATTATACAATTAAAAGGCTAGCATTAATTGTTTGACCAATCGCAGGCTTCACCTTGAGGTTAAATCTAGTTTTGACTTTTATTTTTTCAAAATATCATTATTCCTGAAATCCGGAAACGGTGTTAGGGATTAGCCAAACAGAACATGAGGTTAAATATTCACATTACAATCGACACAGATTTCAGTTGATTGCGATAGAAAATCAATGAACTAAAAATTGTTGCCGTACCCCAGGTACGGTGAATATTTTAACGAATTCAAATCATAACGGACGGTTAAATAAAGTTTTTCATTTGAAAAGGAAAAAGGTTTATTCTATGGAATAAATGCGGGCATAACAACGTTTGTGAAGGACGGCGACGCCCACAGATCATGACCGTGTGTAATCAATTTGTTCAGCAATAAAGGACTGTAAATGGTCCTTATTCATCTTAACATTTTATGTTCGTAATTCGATTGTAGGTACTCGTGGGTACTATAACCACTTCTCGAGACTATCAACAGACAATAAAATATTAGATTTATCCGTAAGTAGTGATTAAGTAATAAGTGGTTATTAGATTAGCAAAACATTTGAAGACACTGAACTGTTTTAAGTGAAAATCAATTGTTTTAATTTTCTTAACGTGAGTAGAGTTTGAGTCTTGGGTTGTGTTTATTAAAGGAGTAATTGATATTAGAATTTCATTAGACCGCCAATGATTTAGTACATAAAAAGACTTATCAGTAATAAAATTAAAGTTAGGTCTTTCTCCCGCTCATAGTCAAGCCCCGGCTCAATTGCAAAACTTGGCAGTCGTGACGGACTTAACGCGAGCGCCGCGAAAGGTCAACTATTGCTCAATCAATCACTTTTGGGGATCTATTTATTTATCTCTAAGTCTAAAGATAGATAAAATAATACTTGTGACACAGCACAAGACTATAAGAGAAAGAATTAACACAAAAGATACTGCATAATTCAAGATTAAATAAACAAAGATAAATGTACAAGAAATGCTACAAAATACTGCAAAACCCTGTTATTTTAAATAATTTTCCTCTCCTTGGATTGTCTGGAAGAAAGCGCTTTCAAACTGTGTCGGGGGTTTTTAAGTTTTAAACTTTTCCCTCATTAATTTGTGAGTGGAATTAATTTTAAATTATGGAAAAGTTATGTGGAAGCTATTAATCCTAAATCACTAAAACCCATTTATTTTTAGTAAATTGGCGGCTTAAAAGTCTCAACGCTTATAATTTAAATAATATACTCGTTTTTAATTGTCTTATATAATAAAGGAAAAATTATTTTTCAATTGAATAAGACCGGTAAAACTAAACAAAAGCTTGTAAGCATAATAATTATGTTCGTGTACATTACAATTACTGGATTGGTTTTGTCTTGATTCATATTATTAAACTGGTATGTTACCGAATACAATATTATTTTTTAATTAATTAAAAATGGTGTTGATAGCCGACATTTGTAGAGCGCGTTCAAATTATTTGTTTCCTTTTAAATAACGATTTGTTTAATCGATTATTATTTTTGTGTCTTTTTATTTTAAAAATATTAGATTTTTTGTAAATGTCACATAACTGGACTGCACTTAAAAGACCGATGACGTAGTTGTAGTGGTCTATAGTTCGATTATTTATAGTAATTATAGTATGTACAAAATTTCAGAAATCTTTTTTATATTACTTCAATAACAATGTACTGTCGATAGAGCACATCAAACTACATAATTATACATCAAAATTGCTTGACAGTAATTTTGAAAACAGATTAAAAGACCCTAGAGAAAGTTCTGCTTATGACATGCGGCCCTCAAAAACCCTTAGGCTCTTGACACGGATTCCTTCGTCCATATTCATGATGCTTTTTAAAACAACTACTGTCACTATGTGTTGCTTCAGATTGCTTGTCTGTTGTTGTCTGTTACAGTGTTGTACAAAATCTTAGTACTAGGGTCCCGTTGAGTATGGAACGAAGAAAAAGGGCGACTTTGGTTTTATATTTTTTTATTATCCTGTCCAAATTTTCAGTGCGACTAGAGTCGCATGTGGTAGACCACATGTCCAACAATTTGTCTATTTCGTGTTAGGCCAGTATTACAAAACGAAAACCCAAAACTAGATTCAATCTTAGTCATAGATTCTTTCAGACTGTGATTGATCTAACTATTGAAATTCAATCAATCAAAAGCTTAAATCTATGATTGAAATTGAATCGTGGTTGAGACTTGTGCTGAAAATATAATGTCATATTTAACAGTATGTGCACAAAACCAGCACTTTTTGGAATACTGCTAACGATCATGAATGAACCTAACTAAACATCAGCAGACCCCGGAACCCGTTGGAGGCACTGCGCAGGTCGGGGGTCAACGCCCTCAGTCGCGTGGCGCTAGCGTCGCGAAATATTAATAAATGGACCACAGAACTAACGGCGGTTGCTTAGTTTTTGACGTTTTGGGTGTACGACAGTGTTAGTTATTGCTTTTATTACACAATCTCGTCTATATTTGTCGCTAATGTTAATAACTGATGGCGTATTGAAACAGTCAACAATCGGAAAGTCTTCTTTACGTTAAATTCCAGAGGATAGTATCTCAAGTTCCCCTTAGCTTTTATTAATTTTAAAAATTTGTGAGTTGATTCCATTTCGCGTTAGGAGGTCCATTTATTTTTTCCTTTGATAATACTTATTATTATGACTGTGTTAGGTCATTGTGAAATATTAATGTAAGTAAATGAAGAATGATCTAATATTTAGATACAAGTAATAACAATTAGAAATATAAACTAAAACAGTTAAACAATAGGTTCCAATACTGTCGCAAAAACTAACTAAACTAAGTTATAGAAAAACAATTTGTAGCAAAAACCAAGTTCGTAATATGAACCTGACCTTTTTTTAGCTTGGAATCCAACACTATTAAATAAGTACCTATTCAATAATAAGAACAACCTTGAAGGTACAGTCGTGTTCAAAAATACTTATTCTATCCTACTAGGTAATATTATAAATGCGAAAGTTTGTGTGGATGTCTGGATGTCCAGATGTCTGGATATTTGTTGCTCTTTCACGCAAAACTACTGAACGGATTTTGTTGAAACTTTACAGTATTATTGTTTATAGCCCAGATTAACATATAGGCTATAATTTATGACGATTTGTGACAAACTAAATTCAACGCGGGTGAAGCCGCGGGCAAAAGCTAGTTCTAAATAAATGTAGGTATCAGGATAGACCGAAGACCAAATTAATGTGAACTCTAAACAAATTACTTATTCTCCATCTTTAATTTATTTATCAATTTAATGTTCAAACTCTTAATAAAAGATTTAAAGTGTCTTTACTAACACGCAAATGCCACGGGAAGTAATATTTCCGTATTTTTGACGCGCTGCTGGCTTGTCATAGTTGTCACTTGTCCTCAATAAAAAGTACAAATTCCATAAAGATTTTGCGCTTGTTAGATTTTTAGGCATTAATCATTTGTAAATTAGTAAATATTAATGTATTAAAGCAAATTCTTTAATTAATAAAGTTACCACAAAAAGAAGAATAAAATTAAGCAAAATCTAGCATAAAATACTTTACGTTATATTCCTATCATATCGTATTATATCGTGGAAATATATAGGACTATAATACTGTAGTTTAATAAATAAGCAAGTTCCAAATTAAAAATCCAATTATAAATTCAAATGGTTTATTCAGTATAAAGCCCTTTTCCAGGGCACTTATACACGTCCCAAATATAGCTTGCCCTACCACCACTTCGGGACAAAATGGGCTGGTGCTGAGAAGAAGTGGCGGAAGAAACTCAGTCACCTTTGTCAGCCTCTTTTTCAACCAGTTACAATTTATATTTATAACTTATATAAAAATGAGTACTCTAGCAGTAATTAAGTCTTATTTATTATTAACATTTTGACGGTATTTTGTATAACCAGTATTTATAATCAAACACACAGAACACAAGTTCTAAGTTAAGTTACGTTAAGACTTAGGTTTAGGTAAGGTTAGGTTTAGACTTAGGTTTTGTACCTTATCATAACCGGCAACTATAAGCATTGTCCTTCTTTATACTGGTCATCAAACTACCGACCCGACCCCGTGGCATGTCACCATCAATTGGCCAGGTGTCAATATAATAGGCCTGGCGCAGCCACATAGCCACGTGTTAATACAATATCACAATAATACAATACAATTACACAACAAGCATAATAATAGTACCAATAAACAATGTATACTTAACTTTGGTCAGCATCACCTCAAAGATCCGTCGAGACTACTTCTCCATGAGAAATTCCATCCATTTATACACAAATTCTCCCTCTTTTTACTCAACTCCGATTGGTCGGCTTAAAACGACCAATCAGAACAGTCGACCAATCACGGCACAGGATCTTAAAACTATTTTTATTCGGAAGCGGAAGTTGGAGTTTCTCATTTTACAATATATTAAAAATAGGGTAATATTATCTTTCATATTTAGAATCGGAGATCTTAATTAAATTCTGAATTATTAAGAAACCAAAAACCTTACAATAAATTCTAATTTACGAATTATATAAATCTGAATTTCAATCTGTCAGTTAATATGGCGGCTGTGCAATGTTTTGTGTGTGTAGTGTTTAACAAGTTAAATAGTGTACCAATTATACATATTTACCGTGGAATATTAATATAAATCATGGTATGTAGATATATATATTCTAACACGCTCGACTGTCCACACATGGGTGTTTACATCTATTGCCATCTTCGGTTTAAACTGTTGACGGCCGCCATATTGGTTTTAATGAATAGTTTAAATACAGGTGCGGACTATAAACGTCTCGGTAAACTCTAGGTTAGAGGTCGATTGTTTGCTTCAAATAAGGCGATATTGCTTACTATACTTATCGTACACATTATTAAGGCAATATTGTACACTATATCATACGTATATGTTAGTGTAGTTAATTTGTATGGATTTACTTCTATGAATCGATGTTTTTTCCCATTTATACAAACAGTTCGATCTGTTGATGTAAAATAGTGTAAATTATGACTATTATACGATGTTTTTGCCATGGGAGATGTTTCTTCGAAACGTTAAAAGGTTTCCTTTTAAAAATTGTTTGCTTGTGCTGTGTAATATTATAATTTTTAATTAGACTTAAAAGAAGGCCGACTATCCTAGTGGCTCGCGTGCCTGAAATGGCCTGAATTCTATTACCGGGTTATAGAGCAGCATAATACAAACATTCATGTGCATTAACACAATACTTATATATTTGTAAAGTTTAATAATATAATATTTAGTTGTTGTTAAATTGATCTTGAAATTCCGCACAAAAAAGATATTTATATTATATTTTTTTAACCCTCTGCAAAAAGTCATCATCCGATACCTCCTTAACCTCATAATACAGAGGGCTTCTTAGTGTGAGTTTACAACAAACGTCCTCACTAGAGAGCGTTACGTAATACGTTAATGTAAACTCACACTCAGCCACGACTCAGCCCTCAGGATTGTGGGCTTTTTTGACACGTCATTTTCAGTTAAGTAGTCATGCGTTAACCAGTGTGTGGTCGGTGGTCGGACAAATACTTATTTACTTATTAATTTATTATCTTGACCATCTGTTTCTCACTTTCCCTTACATTGAAGGCTCTTCCACTCCGTGACGTCACCAGCCCCCGCATGTAGGACGCGAAGGCCGTCAGGCTGCGCCCACGCACCGCCTGCGCCCTATTTCGACAGAATCTTACATTTTTCTGCCTACCGCAGACCTACGCGAAAGTTGGGCAATGAGCGATAAATCTGAAAGATTTGTATAAAGTCCGTGTTTTGTGAAGCCATATATGTAGTTTAAGAAAAAAAGTCCGTCTTTTGTTTCGAACGTTATGTTTATGCGTTATGATTTTTTTAAAGTCTTGACAGTATGGTGCCAGTGTGTCACACATGACGTGTTGATGCACCACATCGTAATGCCCTTGTAAAATGCAGACCTATCTCTCATCATCATCATCATCATCTGAGGGCCTAGTGTGAGTTTTCATCAAACGCGCTCACTAGTGAGCGCGTCAAAAATAACATTAAATGTATGAAGGATTGTACAGCGCCCCTAGCGCGAAACGTTCAAAAACTAAAATTTTCATACATTTTTTAATATTATTTGATGTAAACTCACACTCATCCCACTGGTCATTGAAGTCTCCACTGCATTGTCTTATGACTGCAGGAACTTGTCTCGCTTCAATTTACCTGAGGCAAATGGATGATATGGCCGTTAGCCAGACGAGCTGGGGAGGCCTGATGCTTGCATTTTTCTCCATCAACCGCTTCTTTCTTACGCACCAGCAGCAGTAGTATTAGGTATACAGTAAAATAGGTAGTCATGTTTGATGATGAAGAAAGAAATGTAGTCATGACGCAATGACATCATCCATCATGACTTCTTTCATCGTGATCAGGTGATCTCATATAGGTATGCAAAAGAATACATGAATTTCACAGAGGTATTTCTTGCTTTAAATGTAATACCTAACCTACATGGCAGCGTATTTCGTTTCTAATGCCTTTCAGTTTTTGTAAATAAAATCGAACTTGTTGTTCTAGAAAACATGTTTACAATGATCAAACTTTGTGATACTAATTAAGAACTACCAATTTATGAGAGTTTTAATAGCAGTTTCTGAAAGTTTAATGTTCTAAAACTGGGTCTATTAAGCTACGACCCCGTAAACGACTTTCATGTGTTTAGTTTTCAGTTATTTATAAGTGTAAATAATCATTCGAAAATGGCTAAATTGAAGTAAAATTTAAAAAACGAACCTAAAAGAAAGTAAAAGCAGTTACGGGAATTATGCTTGAGTTACAGGAATTTTGCCTTACTCAATAGTCCTAGGAAATCCCTATTTCGTCATCATGACGCTGTTCGGCAATATGACGCATACCAAACGTGTCCTAAAATTAAAAATTTATCCTCAAACGAGATAAGAATACAATGAGCACATTTTGGTACATTTTAATGTTTGAACTGTCAAGGTCAGAGCTGTTTTTAATGGTGTTATCGCTTTTCAATTGTGTTAAAATAATTCGCAGTATACGCTGGTTGACAGATGAAAAAGGCGGGAAAACGGGCGGCCATAGAGTTTGCCAAGTTTATTGCCATTGCCTGAAATCTGTGCTGAAATGATGATGATGCCATATAAGGAAAATTTAGTTTTTTAATGGTTTATGGATCACACCAAAGCGGTGATTTTTTTAAATAGTTTCTCTTGTCCTCATAGGGTTATTTTTATTTTAATTGACTTAACGACAGTTTAAGAATAATTTCATTATGTAATTCTTTTGCTAAAGACTTTATTGCTTTAACGACCACCACAGTAAAGGATATTATAATATTGACAACGAGAGAGACAGGTTTATTATATTAATTTGCAATTTAATCTACAATCTAGATTTAATGCGAACTTGTAATAGGTATTATAAAGACTAAGAAAAAAACCTATTGCAGGCTGTTAGATAATATACTTAAATAAGGAAACAGGTAAAAAATAATGAGGCGCATAGAAAAGTAATTATCTGAGCTATTATTTAGAAATAAGTTGTTTTGTTACATATTCACGCACTTTTCTGTCCATGCACACCTCTGGCAGACGATCAGATTGGTAAGTTGTCAGAGAGAAAAAAAAGTTTTTTGTATTTGGCGCCAAAACTAACCTGCGCTTGACTGCTTAATGCTTGCGCTGTTACACAGATGGCGCTGAACGCGGTAAACTGGTTCGTATTTGCGTCCGTTGCTTAGCAACGCTTTACGGCGTCCTTCCACAGATGGCGCTAGTAGTCTTGAAATAAAGCAAGTTTACTTACAATCCGTATGAAAATAAGTATTCTAATAAAATTATTACGTGACACGCTTTCGTTGAGCATACATTAAATTCTTTTGTAGATTAATTATTTACTACTCATTAAACTAGTGCAGCGCGTAACTATTAAAAATACTTTTACTTATGCACTTATCGATGGACGGTGCTAAATAATCGATAATAATATGACAGTTTTAATAAGTTTTTAGTTCATCAACTATTTTAGTAGTTAAAACATAATTCAATTTGATATTTAATGAAAATGGCTTTTTACAGGGTTGGCATTTCTAATAAAAATTACCTACGTCCTTAAAGACAAGATACCTACATGTATTAAAATTAGCATGTATTTTGCATTCGTATAGGAAAAAGGAACAAATATACAAGTGCCTAGGTGTTACTATTACATACCAACACCTACATACAACTCAGATCTAGTTCCACTGCATTAATAAACTCAGAAACATAATTTATGTTTTGTTATTGAGTGGGCACGACCTTTTAATTATAATGCTCTGTTTTTTACTTTGAATATGTAGGCAGATACTGTGATAAACATCTGGTTAATAAGATAATAAATACTAGCTTTTACCCGCGGCTTCACCCGCCTGAAATTTACTTTTTCACTGATCTTCATAATTTATAGCCTATATGTTGTTCTGGGTTATAAACAATAATAATGTAATGTTTCATCAAAATCCGTTCAGTAGTTTTTGCGTGAAAGAGTAACAAACATCCATACAAACTTTCGCATTTGTAATATTAGCAAGATTTAATGGCTATATTTTTTATTCCCACCTCTTGTTCCCGTCACTGCCATTCTTGTATAACCAGGATTTATAATATCAGTCTACAACAATCCCAATGATAGTCCCTATACATACCAGGTTTTTTTATAAAAAAAAATCTTACAAAAAATTTGAATCACATTTGTTTTTAATTAAGTGATCCAGATTAAATAATATGAACATATAAAAGGTTAGTGACGTCCTTAAGTTAAAAAAAAATTTCATCGTTATTTTCTGTTAGGTCTACCTGACAATTTAAATGATAATTCTGTGGAAGTGGCTCCCTGACTACCACAGTCTGCCAAATTGGGATAGATTTATTAGAAAAAAATTGCAAGGCATAATCCCAATTTATTATTATAGTAACATTAATTGATGGCAAAGAACCCACATACTCTTTTTAAACATCCATTATACATACATAGGGTTATCGACATTGTTATTGACAAGGACTAAAAAACAACAATAATGTTATTCTTTATATGTTTTTTTAGTGCAGTATGCATTGGAAACCCGTGAAGTCGTTAATTTTGTAGAGAAAGACATTTTACCTGATTTAAGATTGTTTAGTAAATTTTAAGTTATGAAACAAATTCCAGTCTCTTTCCGTCAGATCTTGTATTAAACGCTATTCCTAATAGCCTTTCCTCAACATAACTTCGCTTTCATCTAGACAAAAACCTGCAAAACTGTATAAAACATAAGATAGAAACCTATTTACTCAACAAATAATGTTAGTTAAAAACACTGTTACAACGTTCCGCTTGGCAACCCTAGCCACGGTAGCTTACCGTTTGACAGCGCGCGCGCCAGTCACCTGTTTACAGCCGGCGAAGACGCGCGCGCGCCGCACCGAGTTCAATTTCAAAATTACGACAACGAACGAACTAACGACTAATACACTAACAGTGTTTTTGAAAATAGAACTTGTGGTCTGTGTTTAGTGCGGTGCCATTTGTTTTTTTATGCGCTTACCGATATCGATACCGGTGACAATAACGGTTGGAACTATTGTTGGAGTGGGAAACCGTATAAATATTTATCGGTTCAATTTTTATAATTTTGCAAAGGCTTTAAACAAAAATTTTTTTATCGCTTCTTTGGAACTAAGGTTAAACGCACGTTTTCTAAATTTCTTCTCTCATCAATCAGACGAAGAGTAAAAATATTCTTCAGAAAATATAAAACACTTTTTGCTACATACCAGCTAGTGTTTCATTGACTTACATATGCGGCTAATTGGTTACTCAACGCGTAACAACAGCGTATTGTTTGAAGTCAAATGCATTTCAACTAAAAACGATAGTAAACAAACGAACGTGCTATGATGAAACCTGCATGATGGTTCTTCCTTTCTTTCTGGCCGTCAAACCTTTTTAGTGCTTTGGGATCCCTCTCTTTCTGTTCGTTTAGGCTTTATCGGGCTTTCATCTGGAAATGGGAATAAAAATGTACGAAAAAATCCGTTTCACCAACTCCATTTCCGTTGGAATTCAAACCAAGATCTAATTTAAAGTCCTATAAGATCATCTTAAGGGTTAATTTCCAATAAGAATTTATCCAAATGTTCTGAGTGACAATGAATTTGGTAAACAATATCTTTTATTGGTGAAGGAAACAAATCCGATGAGGTTAATTCATGAATACATAACACATAGATATTACTTGTAAGTTGTTGCAGCAGAGTGTAAAGTGAACGGTGAAAGTGTGATACTGAAAATTGATCCCATTTTGCGGATTCCATACATCAGAATCCTTTGACACTGAGGGACAAAACATAATAAGACCAAAAGTTTTTCATTAAACATCATCATGATTCTGCGCACGAAGAACACAATTAATGTAAAGACAACAATATAAAACGTTTTTGTCATATATTTGCGCTCGGCTTAGTCTAAATTTGCTAACACTTATGTTTGGCCTTCATTTCTGCATCCAAATACACAAATACAGAATTGCTTGTCATTTTAAACAATTTTGTTTTGTGAACTGGTTATGCAGAAAACTCTTCTGGCATGCAAGCAAAGCATGAGTTAATTAATTAATTATTCAAACATGAACGTAGATACACGTTAACATTTATGATGCTTCTGTCCGTCACGAGAGAGGGTGCATTTTTGCAAATCATTATAGCCCACAGTGTGTTTGTTTCGCATAAAGAGTTTAAATCCTTCATTTGCCTTTGCTAATTTTACAGAGCATTTTGTCCTTGCAAAGGACACCAAATGACCTGATAATGATAGGGCAGATGTATGCCCTAAATGAATCTACTCGATACCTTTCAATGAATTTACCCTCCATACCGTTTCAGCCAAATGACGTCCAATGCTGGACAACAGCCTTCCCCAAGAATTACCATAACGTACCAGGATGCGGGCAGCGCAGCGTAGTCGTTATTGGAATTAATTTTACTGGTCCCACTTGTCAAATTCATTTTTCCATCTTCCGCAAATGCAACTTTGAAGTATGATTAGTTCTGTTAATTGCTTATTGTAGAAAGAATACCATCCCACGGATTGCGTTTGTAACACGCATCCATTCTGAACAAGGAACGATTCTCGTTCTTCTTCACAATAGGTAATTTCAATACTATCCCAGACCACCATAGAATCCATATATTTTTTTTCCGCCGTACATTCTTCACGATCATCATCATATTGTTTGAGTAGTAAAGTATTATCTCTGTAATTATTCTATTTGTCTGCATTGTTTGCATTGTCTGGTCCATATCGCGAAGTGAACTTATTTTTAAACTTGGTCTGTAGTTTACTTTCTTTGAGTTTTACGTCTATCCTAATGTTCACGCTAGATGTCAAATTATAACTTTTAATCAGAGTCGTGTCGAATTTATTTACTTGTATTGCGGATAAGTGTCGTGTATGCATTTTGCCTTGTTATCGCTCTCTTCAAGGCCTTACATAAGTTCTCCTGATTCTATTAATACCTTATCTAATACTTTACATGTTTATTTTCTTTATCTTTCTCTACATTTTCTTTAAAAACGAAAACAACATTATTTAAATTAAACCAATTTTCATCAATTATTTCTCATCAGTCAATCATCATCAACTATTCATACAATTACTCCTCACGCATAAGTTTCGAATTCATGATTAGTATTTGGAATATTCACATTATAAAATGCTATATCTGTACAAAAAATAGTTTAAACAGCTTCTTAAGTAGTACATTTGCCATTGAAGGACTCGGAACCTGCACAACAGGTGACAATATCAAATAAAATTCCAACGCCCATTAAAACTGATCTAACTACATAACAACTTCACCATATAAAGGCTGCAAGGCTCCACGTAGGAGTGATCATTGAGCGAGACTCCAACGCAAAAAAATATGTCGGCAACTCCTGTTGTCACCCACACGTCCTGAGGTATAATTTTAATGATCTATTACATTGGTATTGAAAATACCATGATACCAAATTCGGTGTGTATGGGTCGTATGTGATTTAATGTTGAATGTAATTGATATGTAAATTGTTCAAAGGAATGTGTTCTTTATGATGGACTAGGAAACGATTGCGTTGTGTAGTATTTTTTGTTATGAGAACCTGATGATAGGTATTTAAAGTAGTGTCCGACCGAAACTAGTTTTACGACCGAAACCGAAACCGAAAACGAATTTCGGCAACGGTGTCTATTTCGGCCGAAACCGAAACCGAAACTTCCTTACAAGGCTCATATTTTGAGCAAAGTCAGAATTCTCTCTACCCTTTTTTCAATTCTAAATGATCCCAACTCTCCTTCATATCTTAAGTCTCAGTTTAACCTTCTCAGTTCTACGCACTCACGTCTGCTCCGCTCCTCCAACAAGTCCGTTCTTTCTACCCCTCTTTACCGAACTGGTTTTCTCTCCGACTCCTTCCGTCTCCAGGCCATAAGGCTCTGGAACTCTCTGCCTGAAGAAACCAGGCAAGGGTCTAGTAAGTTTTCTTTTAAAAAATCTGTCCATAACCACTTCCTTCAAATGATTTCATCTTCATGAATTGTAATTTCAGTTTAACTCAATCATCTATTCTATGTATGTATTTATTTATTGTATATTTTATATATTATTTATGTATTTATGTAGCATATTTGTTTTTTTTTCTGTCTTTGCACTAGAAGTACCGCCAAACAAATTTCTTTTCTGCTCAACCCAAAGGTAAACTGGTCGAGAATGCTTTAGTGCATTAAGTTCGCCTTAAGTACAAATTTATTTTGGCATTAAAGTTTAAATAAATAAAATTGGCTCTGATCGGATTCATTCACTCATTCAACGCGCCGAACATGACCGATAACAGCGCGGAAACTCCCGAATGCACATTCGGTTTCGGTCGTAGTTTCGGCAAGTTTGCCGCCGAAAACGAAACTAAACCGAAACTCGTGTTTTTACCGAAACTCAACCGAAAACGAAACCGAAACCGAACATTCGGTCGGACACTAATTTAAAGTGATGTGACTATGATGTCTAAAATGAAATAAGCTAACTCAGCAAAAAAATACATTAACTTGTAATAATTCAAAAATAAGAGAGTAAAATTCTGCGGGGCATCAATTGTGAAGACATCTCAGTTCATGATTTTAAACAATTCAAGATCGTTATGATAATGAAAGATCGTTTTGGGGTTCGTCAGGTATAGATAGTGTAAATGTATTCTTGTGTCAGTGTCTTTCGAAGTTATCTAAACTTGCCTTATTTCAGTCTGCGCATATGTTGCGCAATTTGTTTGGCTTCAAGTCAGTAGAAGCGAAATAAAACACAATTAACACTACGGTACGAGCCTTTAACTCCTTCGTAATAATAGGTTGTGGCAACAGCTACAAGATTTTGCAATCCATGCCATGTTTTCTATAAAAAATCTTATATATTTGCATCTTTGCACCAACATTATACCTACTCACTCATTGACATGCGAGAATGCATGAATATCATTATCGTTTTTATAGAAAAGTTATTTATGCTAATAAATATGTGCTTAGGGTCTAAAAAAGGCTAACGGTGTAATCAGCGCGTGCATCAGAAGTTAGTGATCTTCCACCAAATAGTTATTCGCGCACAGTCGCAGTGTCGCTCCTACGCCGCGAACTTGATCTTCAATTATGTAAACTTATGTTTACTCAGGTATTCCGGTCAAGGTTAACGACACGTTGTTTCAATATGGTTAAATAACTCTTTAATTCCATATTCTTTGCTTTTTTCTTATCACGCTAGGGCAATTTTTCAAGCCGTATTCTTTATTGAATCGTTTCCTTTACAGCTACTGGGCTCTAGGCATTGTTGTTTTATAATTTTACTCACATACGGTGGTCGTTGACGTCTGCCGGAAGGGTCCGGCCATATTTGACGCCCATACGCGCCATTTAAAGACTCAAGAACATACCTAATCCGTCACGCTTTGCATACCGGCCACTTTTAATTTCAGCTAAAAATAATTCACTTTCCAAATTCTCGCCCGTTGAGATAGTTTCCCACTCATTGTTTATTATTTCGTTTATTCGACACTTTCTTTCATGTTTGCCTCCGTGTTTTGTCACCGGTACCGTTACAGCGCGTGTAGCGAATCGGTAATAGAAATATCTCGGTAATGTTCTAGTGCGTGAATCAAGAGGATATTATGCCTTTGTAGGCTTGAAGCGAATCTACCATGTCGATGTATAGATTCGTGAAAGAAGGCAGCAGCAAGCGCCTCTTCGTCCAAGGCACGCTGGAGGGCGAGGAATCTAAGCCGAGGAAGTCCAGTTTGAAAAAGTCTTCCCAGTCTCCCGTCGGATCTCCCATCACAACGAGTTTAAACCTAGCTTCTGTGCCCAGAAGCTTGAGAGAAGGTTTGACGAGACACGAAACGGTATATGATGGGAATTATCCCGGTATGGAGAGGACTTCCAGCTACCGATCTGGATCGTACCGGGAGGAGAGCTATAACGGAAGGATAGTCCACGACGGGAATCAAACGCATTTTGAGTATGACGGCGAGAGCGCTTTGGCTGTGCCGACTTCAGCCGGCGGGAGAGGAATATCAGAGCTGCAGGCGATTCACACGAACAAGAGGATGTCGACCGAGGTCCTCGGCTCTTCACTAGAGTCGACGAAGATCTCGAAGAAAGATGACAGCGGACAACGACGAATCACGACCAGGATAGTTAGGAAAGTGACCACGTTGACGCGTGGCGAGGAGAAGGCGTCGGCTGAGGATCTGGCCAGGGGTGGCAGGGAGGTGCACAGATCGGCGGAGCACTACAGACACGTGGAAATGGAGGGATCGCTTCCCAGAAAAGTAAAGGTACCCTTTCTTGCACTAACAATACTAAGTTCTCATCATTGTATGTATAGTCAGTTCGCCAATAAACATCGTTCTTTTAACTAGACACGCGTGATGTATGATAATTTCGAATTTAATTTCCACAGGGAATTTTAACTAATGACGTGCTGTCAGCTTAAATTACAGTTTGTAAGTAATGATGAAATTACCACGTATCATGATCTGTGCTATAATAATTGCTCTAGACATTTAGTTGATGGGGTTCGCCTAAATCTCTTGTTAACTTTTGTCCGTCTAATGGACACTGCAGTGATTTCATAATGTCTAGACGTGTTACATTTGCAAAGCTTGTTGTTGTACTTTTACTTAGGTTAGCAGTTAGGGTTATAGAAATGAATCCTTTGCCAGTACAAACCTTTAATGGTTTTAAGTATGACTTAATCTGCAATAGTAAATGGTTTCTGATTGGACAATGGTGTGTAACTTGTGTAAGATGATACGACACACATTTTAGTGTCTCTGAGCGAAAGGAAACCTTTATATGGTTATGACAACTGATTTATCTTTGTTGCTCGGAGAGAGTCAGTTGTACCTACCTATACTTACGAACTTCACAAGACATTGAACATTTAAATGCGAAGGATTTGTAGGGTCATAAAACCTGACTATTAATTTGAGAATCATTAACACACCTGTTCCTTTAAGGCTAAACGTGCTCAATGAAATTGGCTTTGATATTTACGACCAATGCTAATATTTAACCATTTTATTACTGTGTTTGAACGGTAGTAACCAATTCTTAAATTCTTAAAAACCGTTACAATAATGTCTATATCCATGTAATGATCTCAGCTGTAAATTCTTGACTTGTAATTATCTCCGGGTTTGGATTTAACATTTTATGAGCAATTTGATTGTCCGCCTTTTTTGCTTTTTATGGCTCTACAAATATTGTTTTGTGAAATCTCACGCTATTATTTAAAAATACTGGAACACGCATCTAAAAAACCCAACCCGTCTAGCCAGCAGAAGTGAGCAAAGAATAACGCAAATCTATCAAAAACAGGCCATGTGTTCCTGCAATTGAATCAGTCCCTATAACTTAAAACTATTTTTCTTTCTAAGAATAATGTATCAAGTGTGGAATTCACTACGCAAGGGCCCATTTTAGGTCCTGCCCTAAATGTGTTCATGTTGCATCTTTGGATTTTATTTCACCTAGTATAGTCATTTCAAGGCATGTCATCATGTTATGTGTCGAGTTCCATGTAATTCAGCCCATTTTTGGCAATATTAATTAGTGACGCTCTTCGTTGTGTAATCTTAAAACTTGTCGATTAAGAGTTAAGGAACTATCATTAAGCCTTTTAAAACTACATATTTGTTGTGATCACCGGCTTCTAATCTAAAGCATTTTTATTTTTGCACATTCATCTAGCTAGATGGAGATTTAAACTTACTCGGATTTTATATAATTCTAATTTGTTTACATGATAACAGACAAATCCTTACAAGCCTTTTAATAGTCATACATATTTTTTGCTCCACGTCATTGTGATATAATGTATTTTGTTGTGCCGTAATTTTTAACGTAACGTGATCGTATCTGTAATACCATGAAAGGTATTCTTACGATAATCCTTACTTTCACATCTCCATCGTGACCTTTTATGATGCTTTGCAAATTATCAGCATATTGATCGGTTTCAATTGAAACGAATGTAGCTAATCCATCTATATTCCAATGCAAATATCTCTAACGAAGTGCGCGTGAGTTTGGCTTAGGAGCCTTCATGACGTCACCGCTGCTATTGGCCGTATTACCTCACTGTTTTGGATTGTTACATAGTTTAAATCACCACTGGTAGAGAGGTTACGATCGATGATTTAGTGTTTTGCGGATATTGACGTAAAATATTCCTTTCATTTAGATTTTGGACATTGAAATATTGATTGGCTGTTATGTACTTCCTTCCTAAATAAATATGTATTTTGTGTACAGTTTCCGTTTTCTTTGATAAATCAATTTTAAAGTCATTTACTACTTCTGTCGAAGTTGAACTTTGAATTGTAACTCCTCCTATTTTCTTCTGATGAATTTCATTGTGGGTCCAACCAATGACAGCTTAATTCTTTCATGGGAAAAACTTGCCCTTTGCTGGCTATGCGGTCAAGCTATAGATCCTAGCTATACAGGAGTTGCTATAATGGGAACTAGAGGAGGGAATAGTCCCGTAGTACATCTCTACTTAATTGGATCATCTTGTATGATATAAACACTGGAAATATCCTGGCTGGATATAGGTAGTAAGTCTAATAAGTCAAGCAATAAAGTTACAATTAGTACATACGCAATTTTATGTAATATCCATACATATTTTTTAATTAATTCGGTAACCTAGAGCATTATTCTTTAAGTGAAACTACAAGTATGATTTTCTAAAATCAAAGTGTATAATTAAATTTTACTGTAGTTTGTCAGACAATAATTAATTTTAAAGCTACGAGACAGTTTGACCTTTAGCGAGATTATTTCTGGATATTCCTAGAGTTAACCTTTAAGAAAGCATGTCCAAGATCTATAACCGTTGGTTTATCTATTTTGGATCATTATTCATGGTGGGACATTTTAACTGCGTTGTTATGTGCCAAAATACTTTTTATTTATTACAGTCCCGTTATTTGTATTTTGGTGTTTCTGTTGCAATGGTGTAATTGAGATCACCAGCAGATCAATCTTCAAGAAAATTTCAAATGAGCCCAATGGATTATGAATTGTTTGATTTCAAATTAAGGCTCAAAATTGTTTGTCAATTTTTCTGTTAGCCTTATGTATGTATAGCTGTCGATTTTCTATTAATGTTATCTTTTGATTTAATTGCAATTTGTCTGAAAATAAATATGATGGAGCTGCAACGTCTAATAAGGCACATTCATTTAGGAAATATTTCAAAATTTAATTGATTTGATGTAATTAATTCAATTGTTAGTGACCATGAATGTATAAAACAATATAATTCGTCTATTCTACTTCTATTTTGCCACTGATATGTCTTTAATTAGGCTGCGTATGAATAAAAACGGAATTCATAATATAATTGTTTGTGTGTAAATTAAATACTCGTTTGCTTCTACGCTTTCTTTTATAATCTCTTACGAAAACACTCTCTGTTTTGTTTTACCTACATACGAGTACAAGTGCACGACAAAAACATACATAGAGTATGTTAATTCAGACGAAGTAGATTAATTCACGCTTTTAAAAATGGTTGCATCATGTGTAGTGGTTCAGAAAAATATTTAAAAAGTCAATCTGAGACTCCACAGTGGTGGACTCTTGGTGTGGACCAAGAGTCCACACCAAGTCAAAAGTGGGTTAAGTCGACGGAAGACTGTCGCAAGGCACATATTTTAGTCATACTACTGAAATCGTCGATGAAAGTTACTTGATTTCTTCTCTTCTAAGTTTTTACTTTACTAATCGCTATGATAAGACAATACCGTGTTTCTAAAACTGTATTATCTGCCTGATTGATGCCTTGACCACATGAAGGAAAGTTAATTAATAATAGTACATTCCAAGTATATAATAAGTACATAGCCTCACGAATGTCTTTTCTAATGGCAGCAGGAAGAGGTGGGATACCAATCAGATCGAGTCGTGATTGTTTAATTGTCCGTGAGATATGCGCATGCGCCGTTTTTGTGGACTATGCAAATGGTTACTTACTTTGTTACTCGCTTTAGGGAAATTTCAACGGTTAGTACTTTTTGTGGTGTTAACAAGTTAGGTTCCTTCTGTTTTTTTCTTTCTTCCTATTTTTATTTTTATCTAAGAATTATTCTTCTTCTCGTTGACTTTGATAAGAAAATCCGATAGCTTAAGCTACATATTTGATCAACATTAGTAACTTTCTCTTATTTTTTATTTAGTAATTATTTTATTTCAAAAACAAGGTGCCTAAAAAGGGATGTGATATCTCATATAAATAAGAGGAGAAAGTAGTATTTCAGAATATAGTAGGTACTTGTGATTTTGTTCACGTAATGACATGACACAGTTTACTTTTTCAATAATTTTTATTCTCCAGCTTCAACAAGTATTGAACATTTTACGCAACTACTTATTATGTCGTAATTATGTTATGTACAATTACACTTAAATATGTAAAACGATCGGCATTTGAATAATTTGATAGATAAGAAATTAATCTATCAGGCATGAGCGTTGTGCAAGTTCCTACCAAAAAACTATAATTGCAGGTAAACGTTACTCTATCAAATGCTTTGTTAAATTCTAGAATGTTATTCAAATAGTAACTCGTAGAGATAGTAGCAGACTTTCAGTGTGCCTAAGATCGCACGGCTACATGCTTTCTTAGTTTCACCATTCCTGAGAAAAAAAGATAGTTAGATCATTGCGTATCTACTGTTTTAGTTTTTTTTATCTCACACTCTTTAAATACTTTCTTATTTATAAAAATCCAATCCATCTTTTTTTAAGTTTGTATTTGAAACATAATTATAGAAATCGAATTAATTATTAATCTATTCATTCTTGATTCGCACTCACAAGAGTAGTTGGTTTTTTGTTTAACAGCGGCGTACCTCAAGGCTCATACCTTAGTCCATTATTGTATAGTATTGTTTTTTTTATCTTCGATAAGTACTTTCTTATGCTGTTTACTGGTATGTTAACTCGTTTTTTTGTCGACTTCCTCCCCTCTGTAGCCAGTGAAGCGGATTTTCAACAGTTTTTTGCGTCATAATAAATAACCAATCCTGTCAATTTATCTCTGCGCAGTAAAAAAAAATTAAGATTAATTTAATCGATTATTGACTGACTCGATCAATTACTATTCAGTGATGCAATTGAAGCCTTTCCAGTTATACATAAAGTACGTAATTAATCAGAAACAGTAAGTAAATATGAAAGTGCACTACTTTTTATCAAGCGGAAAACATTAATAATTATATTTAAACTATCAAACAAAGTACAGAACATAGCTTTTTAATTATTTCATTTTATCGATGAATTTCTGATTACGAAATATCTAAATTATTGCGTTTTATAAAAAGAAATTAAGTAATTATTTGTACCGTTTCACAGTGAACTCGATTTCTGGTAAATCATTCAATCGCCTGAAATTTTCAATAAATTACTGAATATTTCCCAATAACGTGTATACGTAATCAACATCCGGTTTCTGTCTGATAGTTTACCGATTAAATTGCATTCATAATTATAATTGATTCGATCAATCTCATGTAACTAACCCTCGAAGAATAAACTTTTATTGTATTAGATAACTTGAAAGTAGGGTAGCAAAGCAACTGAAATCAAAATCCGTGATATGACCGGGTCAAAGTATACCTAGATACTTGCTTAGACCAAAACATGATCCCGGCGGGATTAGAACCCGTAGAGTTCTCTCTCTAGGAGAACTAAAATCTTCATTTTAGTTCTCCAATATGCGTCCTCAAGAGTGTGTTAAAATTTCTTCCACTAGCCTCAGATCGAAACGACGCATAATAGCGCTTATCACAACAGCACAAGATGAAACAAGTGTGTACGTTGATGTACAGTTGACTGCACATCAGATTACACATTTTTGTTGCAATATAGCACTTATTACGACTGAATTAGATACAGTACTTGATGTACATGAATCACAGACGGCGGAGATCCGCACCGCTGCCTCTGTCGACATCACCTGCGAGATATGGTCCGGACTGAGTGTTTGTTTTCTTGTTCAATGAGTAATGAAATTCGCCTTGATGCTGCTTAAGCCCCTGAAAATAAAGGCGAAATTAAGCTATAAATTCTCGACAATTTGTAATGGTTATCTGACTACGGCAATTTAGCTCAAATACAAAATGGTATCTAATTCCAAGTCTGACAGATGGATTTGCTCACGGTTGAAACAATTCGTCGGAAATACATATTTCTGAAGAATCGCATAATTAACAATAATTTAATGCCTTTTATAAGGGTGCATTCAAAGAATAGGAGGAAAGTGGAGGCAAAACAACAGACAACATATACTTTTTAAAGTGGATAACTTTATAGACTACTTTTATAAATATTGACAATGCAAAACCCACAGGACGAAACCTTATAATACAATAGCTCTATCGTGCAAATAATCTATCCATATTTGGGCAACTTCCTTTAAGTGCCTTTGAACTCAAGATTCAAGCTTAGCTTTTATGATCTTTTGCAATATAATAGTAACAAAGGCTCAAAATTATACGAAGCTCAAGCCATACCGCGCAAGATGGCGGACAGGAAGCGCATACAGGTGCGGCGCACATGACACGGCGCGTGCGCAGCGGAGCGTTAAGCGCGCACGCCGTGACGTCACGTGCCTTCGGGACGCGATCCGTGACGTCAGGGGAGTAGACCTGAATCTGGGATGACGTCATTATACCCCTTGTTCGTCCTCTAGGTTAATCCTTCCCGAATGTACTCCCAATTCTGCTTTCTCGTGCTAAATGCGTTTTACTCACTGGGCCTCAGTTTTTTCTCTCTGACAGCTGCGCGGCAGTGGTCCACGTACTAAATTACAATGTCAGCTGCTTGCAATGCTTGGCATTCAAATCCTGTTCGGGACAAAATGTAAGTGTGATGAGCAGGAATATAGTATATAGTTTATGAGTTGAACTTGCTCGTAAAATATGTAATAAGTTAGGTTATCCGAAATCTAGACTCCCTAATTAAGAGCTAGGTAATTGTGTGATGGTTAAAACAATTTATTTAGTTAGACGATTATAATTTCCTGTCTGTCTGTTATCATTAGTGTTGTTTTTAAGTGCATCTTAATTGGATTTAAACCAATTTGCATATTTAACGCCAAATTTTCCTTTTCTGGTTCTTGTTTAGTTCTTAGTGCAATATTTACTAAACTTTGTTGTATATTTTATTATTATCAAAGAAAGATGTTGGAGTCAACATCTCCTCAAAAATGCCTCCGCATTCCTCCTGGTGTTTAAATCTGTAAATATAGTTGAGATTCATTTAAAATTTCACGCCAGTTTCGTTTATCTGTACAATGATCAGTCACGGGGTATCAACGTTTTGTCCGTCCAGCCACTTGTTTCGGTTTTTTGTCTAGATCAACGGTAACTGTATAATCTTTTGACCTAACTGCTTCATTACTGTGATTGTTAGCATCATTATTGTCAATATCTTTATTAGTTGTTGGCAAAACATCTTTTTATGTTTGTTTGTTTTTAACAGCTACTATATGTAGTACAGTCAAACCTGTTTCGAGTATGAATATTGATGATGATGAGTGGATGACGTGAGATCGGTTTTTGTATTGCATTAATACAATCTTAGTATGTCGAATTTGAATGATCAATTATAAACTGGCTTGCATTGATTATTGTTTTGGCGAATTCTTGATTAGACATCTTCATCCATCATCTTTCTATTAACTAATATAAAAACTTAAACTAGTAGTTTGTCATGTTAGTAATTCGCTATGGTTTATTATTACAAGCCAACAGTAATTAAAGTTTGCTATGTAATTTGATTTGTTTTTTTAATATTGTCAACGACAAAAGCGCTATTTAAAGGTCTATTTGCCGAAATTAAATTACTTTTATTGCCCATTTCGATTAATTTTATGTCATAATTTTGAAGTGGTTAAAAGAATAAATAATAAGTTTGAAACTTTCAATAATTAACTAGCTTCGAATAGAGAAATCTAGACCAGGCAGCCGTCATGTTAAAATCTTCAAAATGAAGCCATTATCAAATCTTCCCATACTTCTCGAAATAGGGCAGACCCTAGTTAAAATATTAGAATCGTGTTGAACATTCGTGAGCCGAGAGCGTGATCAGCTGATACGAACTCTATCTAATGAGCGCCAGTCAGTTCGAGATCACCCTTTGTGGGAATAACGGCGCCTGCGCAAGCACGAGCTTGATAAATTGTGGCAGATTTGGAACGATGTTTGCTTTTGGGAGGCATAAAAATGGCCGCCTTGACAGCTTTGTGGCACGGGACCGTTACGATTGAAGGGCAATTTGTTTGGGACAGATATAAGCTCTGGATTTATTGTTAGTGTAACAATGATTGTATACTTCAATTTATAAATGCCATCACTTTTAAGTTCAACCTTCACTTTGTTAGTGGGAACGAAGTCTAAGTCCGCCTGGCTAGCTACCACCATCTTACCTAAGTCTGTCGCCATAACAACAATGTTAACAGCATTGTTGTGTTCCGGCAGTTGGAGGTAAGATAGCCAGTTCCTCCGTGGTTGAGGATTCCGGGTGAAGCACGCTTTCACCTTCGGCCTGATCGTCACTTACCATCAGGTGAGATACAGGCCAAGAGCTTCCTCGTTGTGGATAAAACAAAACAAACGAAAAGCGTAAATAGTCCTGAAGGCTTCCAAATCTTGGAGTACTTAGTAGTCAAAAGTATTTAATCGACAGAATCATCTTTGTCTTTCTTTCTCTAAATTAGTCGACAATCGTTTTCTACAATAGCATAATGGTATTTGGGCAAACTAAACCTGCTATTTAGTAAAAGTATTTCAGATTTTTAGGCTGGGTTGCATTTTACTTTAACAAACGTCAAAAATCTTTCAAACTCCATACAAAAACATCGGTTATCGTCAAAGTTACGGTCAAAGTTAGGTGGTGCAACTCAGCCAGTATTCAATGTGATTGTATGCAAACATCTAGAAGCGTGAAGGGATTTGCAAATGGTTCCCATTAATGATAGGTGCTATCTTCCAAAACTGAAAGACTAATTAATATGGAGTCGCGGCGTGCAGTGCATTTCGCGGGTTTGCTATTTGGTATCATCAGGAGCCGGAATCCATCATATCTCTTTGACAAGCTAACTTTCACCCAGCGAAACTCACGAGTTGCCGATCGTCTCACTTACCCAACACACAAAACCGCTGCATTCCGGGGTAGTTTCCGATACTCTGCAACAAAGTGCTGGAACAATATTCCCCCACCTATTAGAAATTCTGCAACAGTTTTTACTTTCCGTGTAAAATACAAGAAATATTTATTAAACTTGCAAAAGCTGAAGTAAGAATACCGGTACTTAACATTCTGCCCCCTACTGTATGTTATACGCGGGCGAAGTTGCGGGAAGGCCAGTGTAATTGAGTCACACATTGTCATAATCTATAAGTGTGCATCGGCTGTCTGTGTGCTGAGGCTATGCGCCTTCTTTTCCTCTGCAAATGGACTCCGCAGAATACCAGTCGCCGTGACGAGCTCTGCGCCGTCACTGCCTTTACTGAGCGGAGCCCAATTTGGTACCAAAATTATAATTATTCTTTTAGATTGTATATATTTTTTGTTTTGTATTAGAATAAGTTAAATATTGTGTAGGTTTTAAGTGCATGTAATTTGGTGCCAAATAAACATTTTTTCTTTCTTTTCTTTAATTACAGCAATATGAGAAGCGACGGATTGTGTGCCAGCCTGGGAAGTGGGATCTATTGTGGGGCTGACTTATTGTCTAATTGTTTCGTTATCTAAATTAATCTGACTACAAGTTTAACGCTGTTTTAATTTATTGTTTTCATTTGAAGCTTCTAAGTTCAAGCGTTAGGCCAACGTTAAATTATAAACTTTTAATTTAGCTGCGATAGCCGAAAGATGCTGTGGTCGGACTCGAGCTGGAAGGCTTGATATCCGAGCAACGCTAGATTATTGTGGTGAATCCGCAACACAAGCATATTTAGCTTATTACGAGGGGTTAACAGGACTATTAGTAATTTGTGCAAAACAACTTACTAATATTTTTATTTTAAACTGATATTTACCTTCTTAGTTCACTCTAAAGTAAACCCTTCATTTGTAATATCAACAAGCAATTATTTAATTCCGTAGTAACATCAAACAACGTTCCATTCATTAATTAGTTTACCTTAACATATTTACAAGCATTTAAATTAGAAGCTAACACTGTATGAGATCATGCATCGAAAAATGTTGACATCACTCACCGATATGGCCGTCAATAACATTAAATACAAATTGGATCATCCGAAGATCGTAAAAAAGAAACAAGGAAAACGGCAAACAACAACCCTTTATTATGGAGGCGGTTAGGATCTTTGATTTATCACATACATTCTTAAATACATATATTATGTATGATGAGGTATAGTGTAAATAGATAGATTTAAGTCCACCAAACGAAAGCGTGGGATGTGGAAATCATTGGGGGAGACCTATGTTCAGCAGTGGACGTCCTGTGGCTATGAACTCCTCGAACGGCCCGATCGCGAACATCGGTCTGCGACCGACGATCGCCAAACGCCTAGAGTACCTTCTGTACTCGCCACTCTGCCCAGTGAAGCTGGAAAAGCTCTTCAAGCTACCAGCGCGCGACCCTTAAAAAAAAAACTCCTCGAAAACATTTGAAAAATGTCCCAGATTGGCTATATTTCTGGTAGCGTTTCCGTGATGGACTCTTTTTCTTCTTTGCGATCTCTCTGATAGAATAAATCTTTTTGGGTTTTGATTGGGATGGAATATCTAAATCAAATTCAAGTTGTGTAACCGTGAAAGTGCTTGATAGCAAACTAATAACTATTTGTTTTACTGTTGTGATAATATCATTTGGAAGTGTTGGAACCAATCTTTTTAAAACATCGTGTACTGTTGTCGAACTTTGATGGGTTGGTTGGTAAAAAGCTTTATCATACTTCATCTTAAAAGTCTCAATAAAAGTCTAGTGTGATTTCACCACTTTTTTCTGATTCTGACTAAAAAGCATATCAACCTGCGATAAAAGGTTTTTTGAACCGTATATTAAAGACCCAAAGTCCAAAATCATTGGGGATATCCATTATTTGGTGAAGTGTACTTCAGTCCTTATAAAATCTTTGCCAGTCCTTATAAGGTCAGGCGCAGTCTGGTTTTCTAGATATTGAGGTAACGGTCGCGGCGTGGGCGACGACATATCGCCTGTATGCATGTTTGGATTATACCATTAACCTGCATTCAAATATGGCCGCTTTACGGTATTTCCTTTTTATCTTTTAAGACCTAAATTAAAGTTTTGTCCACGCACGGACATTGAACTGCGTTGAACGCGAGATGTTCGCAAATGTGCGGCGAATTTCTGCGAACGAACGCTAGCAAAGCCTGTTCGCAAGCGAACATGGATGATTGACGATTTTTCTACTTTGAGTAGGTAACTACAAACTGATAGGTTACTGTAATATTTATCGAAATATCACCCATCTTCTTTTATGAGAATTTGCTATTCATAATTATATCTTCCCATAATTTTCTGGTGTCAAATACATGTCTACCTACATACAGATAGTTGGCTGTGTTGCGCCATTTCTTTTATGTCGTTAAGACCTATAACATATTTATTAAAGGCGATCTGATTTCTGATTAACTATGCTGTCACATCCTGCGTTCGAAACGAGCGTTAAAACTAGTCTCTAGCTGAAGGCTAACCTCCTTTATAATATCTGTTGATATTTGGTACAAGAAAAAACTTACACCTTCGGTCTGCATCACGGTAAAACTTGCTTCCACCTTCGACCTGATCGTGAGCATCACTATCCAGAGCGACATGTAGGCCAAGAAGTTCCTTGGAAAAAAAAATCTTGGATAAAATAATTATTATTGACGGGATTGTTTCGAGATTCCGATATTTCGGCACTGTTGCAAGCGCCATAATCACGGAGTAACTGAGGAAACTATTTATCAAAGATGTAACGGTTAAATTTTTATGTAATCAATAAAAAAAATAACCATTTATTGTCCTGAAGCAGTGGTATGGTAGGGTTACTGGGACGCGTCAAGTGTTTTTACTTTTAAGTTTAAAAGCCTACTTGCATAAATAAATGAGTTTCATGAGTTTTTTATGAAGCTGGGCGGGTGAGATAAGTCTTATTCAAGGCATGTTGAATAAGGCTGACTTACACAGGCAAAGTAGTGATGTATTTAGACTAAATAGACCAGCATTAAACGGTTCTGCCTAGACAGGCGTGAAGTTTATTAGTGACCTAAACAATGGGCCATGCATTACTGCAATGGATTCGTTAGTTAATCTCACGACCAGTCCTCAACCACAGCATATGATGAACAGCCACGCCATTTTATTGCCTAGTAGAGAATTACGACTAGTGTCGGGTTTATATTGGCGGTCAAGCTGTAGAGCCTGGCTGCACAGGAGTTGCAGTGGTGGGAACGAGAGGTGGGAATAGTTCCTTAGTGTGGTCGCCTCTGAAATTAAATTAAATATTCTGTTTGGAAATCACAATTCAAATTCTATATCAGTTAAAAGAGCCAATCATAATATTGTTATTTCGGTCTTTAATAAATCTTTATTTGTAATAATCCATTACTTGTTCATATACACTCAACATCAAATAAATCGCACCTTCCGCGACGCGAACTTTAAAGATTTTCTTCTGACACAGTCATGGTACCCCGACAATATTGGTGTTATTTGAAAGCCCAATAAATATCCTTAAAGAAAAACACATTTAATTTCTTAATAAAAGATTAACATATACCATAAATGTGACTTGAAAGAAGACCTCACTTTGGGCTCACCTCTGGGATCAATTAGACCAAATTTTATGGTTATAAAACCAAATAATGATTACAGGTGTCCTCTTTAACAGATGGATAGCGATTAATCCTAACTTAACAGTTTTATGGCCATAAAAGTTGGCTCAAACGTAACTACCTATTTTTTGAAGAAGTGACTCTGGATCCTTCTAAAGACACATTTTTAGAGTAAAAACCTTTCCTTTAATGAAATGAAGTTTAGAACTAGGCTTTTAAATGGTGCCAATATTGGTGGGAAGTGGGGATGTATACGTTTCAAAGTGCTTGTCGCGGGAGGTGCGATTTATTTGACGACGAGTGTATTTATAATATTCACTTCATTGCAAAATTGAAAATATACGAGTATACGTGTTAATGAAATGATACACAGCTAATTCATTCATTTAAGTTATCTTGCGTCGGCTTATCTCTCCATCCCTTTCCTGCTGTATGGCTATCGGATATCAATTATCGCCTTCTCACTTTTCCAATTAGAGCGGCCCTTTCCCCGGCGCGCCGGCGCAGCCGCGCGAAACAGACACTTTCGATCTTTGTTTCTTGGATACTGTATCCTTATCCTGTTCTTATATGAGGCAGACGAGTGAGACGCAAGAAAGTTGATTCAATCTGAGATTGCGATTAAATCTTGGCATTTGAAAAGGCTTTGTAAGTAGGGTTGCCAGGTCCAAAAACACAAAAGCCGGATGCTTTATTTGGCCGGACATTTTACCCTAAAAGCCTGCAATTAGCGTCATAGCTCATGAGTGGGTACTATCATCTTTGAATGAACATTATTCTTTGGCTCGAGTTTCAACTGGCGCGGCAGCCACATAAAAGCCGGACAAGACAATATTTGGCCGGAAAAGTCCCTGAAAAGCTAAACATATCTGGCTAAAGCCGGACACCTGGCAACCCTATTTGTGAGGTCAGGTGATTTGAATGATTTTCTTTTTCTCAGATGAGTCTAGTTGTTGCTCACGTTACTCACGTCATAGATGTCAAAATCACCCCTCCCGTGTCGTTCCCCTATTTCGTGACTGAGTAATTCGCTAGAATTATATTTGTTTTGTAATCTCTTGACGGTAATACGCTAATCTTAAATCTTATTAGCCGTTGTAAAAACTGCCTCAGCTATCTAAAGATAGGCTTTTAGATCTTAACTTTATAGGTAGCCATCGACTCAGACTTACAGCGCCTATTCTCACGGTCTCTGCCATTAATTTTGCTTATCCGTACATTTATTGATGGTCTTCCAACGGTCTTTGGACCCATTTTTAAAAAAGATTCTGTTTTTGCAACCGGTTTCGTTACTTTGTTTACTAACGCATGAGTAATAAAGTTACTCATCCATAAAATCAGTAAAGCCGTCCTTATTTGGGAGGGTTTAAGAAGACCCATGGATCCTTATTTGGTTGGTGGTAAAGTCATGACTTAGGGATCAAACAGAGACCGGGCAGCAGCGCTCTCTGAAAAACATAAATCTTTTAAACTGCTATCTCCAACCCGCTTGCCAAGCGTGGAGATTATGGCAAAACCCTCCACTATAGTGGAGGAGGCTCATAGTCCACTGTAAAGGGCTGTTGATGATGATGATGATGGAAGTCATGACTGAAAGAAAGTTTTGTATCAATAACTTCAGCTTGTGACATGTGCCTCTTTCTGTACCAAGTGTGTAATCATAACAATAATAATACAACTGCAGTAGCTGTCTGTCTTCCAATTTGATTTGGATTTATTAATTTTCGAATTTACTACACTGATTTGCTTAGTTAGATGAAAGTGACGTAGACTAGCAAAAGTTATTATTTATTTAATGAAAACTTTATTATATTTTATACAGAGAGGATAAAAAGCCGAACTTAATCAAGGTTAGCCAGGAAATAAATGACAAAATGCCAAACATTAAAAAGACATTAAAAGGAAGTATAAAAACACCAACGTGTTTCGTGGTCATGACCATCCATCTCAACATTCTATTAAATTTGCTCTGGTAGTTCTAAAATAGACATAATCGAGTTGATTGATTACAGACCGATATATTCGGATTGAAGTTCAAGTGGGAAGGCGAATGAACTTGCATTATTTTTAGTGGCAATTAAAATTTGATTTTGATGAACTTTAATCTTCGTAGGTATTATACTAATTATACTCGAATCTTTATGTATGAGATCCTCGTAAGTGCATAAACTACATCAATAATAACACGCATACTTTCTAAAGTGATGGCATGAAAACATAATTGTATTAAATAAGACTATTGCCTTCTGTGTGTCATTTACTAGAGTCTTATTGGATTCTTGTACCACTACTACTACTTAATAATAGTAAAGTTAGTAGTGATGAGAACTAAGGATGAAGACTACAAAACATTTTTTTTGACAATTCCTCACAGCGCTATCTACCCCCAAAGTAAGCAATTAATATGCTTGTGTTACGGGTGCTAGCTTAACGGACATAACATTGCTTTTGCTAATATAAGTCTTGACCAACACAAACTAACAAATAGGCGAGATCGAATTAAACCATATTTAAAATGTAATCCAATCGTACTTCGTATCGGAACGTGCAGCCTTTTACAGCGGAGCGCCCGCGCCGGTCACGATCGGCTTGACAACCTAAATGCGACTATTCAGTAACATTGTGTCTGGTGTGACAATTGCTCTTGATTTGTATGTAGCCAAGTATCATTACACATTTACTTAGGATTTAAAAGAGAGGCCTTAAAATTGGCCCTTGAGGTACACTGACGAGTGTCAGTGTACCTCAAGTACATTTATTGTTACATGAGTATGTATATTATAAAAAATGTCCTTACGTACTTTTATTACACGTTATTTACGTAGGCTTTAAGTCATACATGATTTAAATAAGGAGCCCTGAAATTACTCCTTGCGGTACACTGACCCTCATTTAAAACTGGTTCTTATTGGTTTGCTAATGCTCCAATTGGTATTTCAGAAGTGGCAACACCAAATATGTTGGTACGTAGAGCATGACCATACCATTTCATTCAGCTTGGTGGTCAATAAGCGGGTGGTTTTGAAGTCAGTATTGTATTTAGTATTTAGTCATTGATTTTGTTTGATATTTTCTTCTTACTTTGCATCTGCTAAAAGCATTATTTTAAATCATAATTCCAATTGGTCATTTGCTGAATTATTTTAAAGTTAAAAAATATGTATCTACATTTTCAAATTAACTAGTTAGTTAAGAATAACTGGCCTTCCCGTTTTAGTACTAAGAACTGCAAATGATCTGATAGACATCTTCACACGTCGCTAATTCGAGACATACGATTTTAACTTAAAAATTGCTTTAAAGTATTTAAACAAAGAAAACGGGCACATTGCAAATGATATAACCAAGATTAAAATTACAAAAGAGCTTTGTATTCTATGTTAAAACAATGCCAAGATAATCCTAAAGATAAATGCGAGTCCGTTGAACATGATGCATGACGTCACTCACCAGAAAGGAAGCGGCGAAGCAGAATTGAAAGGATCGATTTATTTTGATAGCGCCATTCGGGTATGCAAATGGATATTGAAAAAGACGCAATAAATATGATTATTTTGAGCGTCTTAAATTGGTTAATGCCAAAGGAACTGTTAAACTAACTGTAGTTTTAAAATTAAGTTATTCCGAGTAAAATATGCCAGTGTGGTCAAGAAGAAAGTTTGCATTCAGGTAAACTGCTAAAGGATTATCATTAAATGTTAAGATACCCGCTTAACTTATTAATAAAATTAATGAAGAAATACGGATAAAATTATAATTGCTTCTTAATAGAGCTTTTAATGATGGTTGCCAGAAGTTTTCTCTTAGTAGGTTTAATTCCAAAGATTTTACTTTCAATATATTAATAACCTGCTTTTCTCCATGATGCTCTTTCATTCTGGTCTAGTTATTTTCACCATCTCAATGATTTTTTTTTGTTAGTTTAAACTTTTATACAAGTAATAATTTATTTTCTTAGCTTCAACTCATTTTTATTGAATCCAAAAATACGTCAAAATATTTTACACAATTACAATAAAATATTAATTTTAGACAGTTTTGTCCTTCAATTTATTGATTTTTTTCTTTATTAAACAAATAAAACAGCTGTTATTTACTTTCTATTGTTACGCTTGTTGACTCTTAATTCACTGAATATCCCACTAATTGAAAACAAACAAGTGTTTGTGTTAAAAGAGATTCGTGAAACATCGAAATGGGCTGTAAAGTATAAGTGTGAACTAAGTGGAGGCCCTGACACCGTATGACATCATACCAGCCTCGGCCAACGCCTACGCAGGCCTACTATTAAGTAATGAATCTCTTGTAACGAGCTCAGTAAAGTTTAAAATCGAAGAAATCTTTTTAGAACTAGTTTAGTCTCTTTTGTATTGGATTTAGGATAATTTTATGATCTTTAAGATCCTCTCCCTATATTTAATTTACCAAAATAATAGATTAAATGAGTGCATTGAACTGGGCAGACTGTAGTGACGGGATGGAAGATAGTCCGTTTAATGTTACCTCAATCCTATCTTTTTACGGTAGATTTGTTGATCACGACCACTCCAATCGTTTTTGAGTTTGACTCTTACCTCGGTACTTGTTATAGTATGTCTTAAATGTACATTGGTAGTGAGCGACCAATTGTTGGAGGCACTAGGGAGAACGGTGTTACTATATAGTGTTTAAACATTTTCCAAGTGCCTCAAGTTAGTTTTCTGCTCACATTTATTCTTCCTTTGCTTAGATGATAGTGTTTACAACTGTATTACATATTTATTGAAAAATAGCACCTATTGTACCAACGTAAAATGCCATAGCGTTACTTGATGTGCTGTCTTTACCTTCAAGAAAAACATCATAATTTCCCAAGCATCCAGCACTAATCCACATATGTGCATAATCAGGGAAAGTGATAACTGATTATGCATGTAGGCTTTCATGCCCTGATTGTTCTGTGGCCAGCGGGACCATGAGTCCATGACATCTGGACTTTCGTTTGGGCCTAGTGATATGGAAACGTTTTCTATGCACGTTTTAATTGGAGAAGCTACATTATGTTTAACGAGCCTGTAAATACGACCAAAGTTTCTTTAATCGTCCACAGTCTTATTTGCCCAGTCCATTATTTTCTTATTAATCAATAAAATATTATTGTCGATAATAATAATTATTTCTTGGTTATTATTTTACACTTCAATGAGAAATAATAGGCGCAGATTGAATATAGTCATATTATTTATTGAAAAAATATTTATGAGAAAAAATATACAGGAGACAAGTTTAATGCCATAAAAGAAAAATATGATTTATTACTATTTTTATCCACTTGGATTTTATTGATGCTCCATTTTGATATAAACTTTCATAAATGTGCCGGAAATTGTTGAAATTTATCGGACATCGACAATTATTGGACGTTGAAAGGGGTAAATTTCCGCCGTTTGATCACCACTATATATTCAGGGATCAATACCCTAACATTTTCACTGGAGCCGAACCATCCGAAACGTCTATACAATCAATTGTGTTGCATTCATTTTCATCCAGACAAACCGTTAACTTCACATCAGCAATGCTAGTTCCCATTTAACTTTCATTGTATGGGCCGTTGTAATTTTCTTAAAACGTAAAACTATCAGTAAAGGCAGTCACGTCGTCCTAAAGAATGTTATTGTTGCCCAGCTTCGGCAAAAACTCTTTTGTTAACGTGTTTGCTTTGGCTATTGATCTGTTTTACATGATGAATGAATGACGTTTTTATAGTCTGTTTGCTATCTGACAATACATGTGTTACGGTCACGATTAATATTCTCATCGGTATCAATTTCTTGTGTTTGGACATTGCTTGTGCGATCTAAGATGCTCTCATTCCGCCATATTTGCGTGTATTTAGTTTCAAAGCGTGTAGCGAATTACAAATTAACAACCGAAGCAACCTCGTTTGTGATAGCAGCTATTACTTGATAGCTTCCTGAAGTATCACTATCGTCGATACTATCACGATTATCATTAATCGCATTCATAAGTCCATTCCGAATACGGATGTCATCGTCAGCTGATCGAATCGATTTGACATCGTTCAAGTCATTAACCTCACAATTCTACGTCTTCGTACTGCTCTGGTTTCTGTCAAGGTATTGTCAACCCCGAAAGATCGACGTTCTTGTTCCAAAGCAGAAAGGTTTAATATCCGCTGTTAATTTCGCAGATTCTTGGAAGTAACGGAGTGTATAAGTTGTGTTTGCGTTTATTTTGGTCCAACTTCAGTTCCTCGGCAGTGCAAATTGCGATTTATGTTGGTCTGAAATTAGGTTTTCGTTCAGGTCGGTGCATTTAGGTATCTAAAGATTCTCAAAATTTAAAAGGATTTTGATATTCATACAATTGTGATATTTAGTGGTTGGATACATTATTTATGCTTTGGGGCTTAAACATTCATTAAAACCTTTATGCACCGCCTACTCTTGTTTCTGCTAGGCTCGAAGGAGAATACCATATGGCATTTGGTTCACCTTTTGTACCCTATTCGTGCCAGTACTATGAGCAATGAAGTTTTAAATAAGCAACATAGCGTAGATTTATAGAACATCATACTACAAAATTATAGTAGAGCCAAACCATGGATTCTCCCACGTCATTTTTCAATCCACATGGCAAATTACAATCAACATTAAATAGGTAATTATTTATCAATTCCCTCGGATTGGCCTGTTAAAAAAACTAGTAAATGATCCGTCAATTTTACTCTATGAATAATAATGACATCTACCCATAGATAATTTTGATATACGTAGCATAATACTGCTACTGGCTACAACTTGGGATTATAATGGCAATTTATTCTAAGTATCTTTTTATTAGGAAGTTAGTTGGAATATTGCGATATCATGTCGGTTTTATTCAAAGGTCGCGGGAGAAAATGTATATCTAATAGCTAATCACATTTAAAATAGTAGTGTTTTATATTTAGTGTTTCTTTTTAATAGCACGGACAGTCAGCATTAGTCTGTTGCAAAGCAGTTATAAGTTTTTGCATCTATTCAGGTACGAAGGAGACAGCCAGGATAAAAGTAATTAGATAAAGGTATTAACATGACATCACACAATCACAATTCACAATTGAATTAGTAAAAGTAATAGAAAGAAATACTGACTGAAATTGCTCAATCTGACGATTGTTGCTAGCTTGTTTCCAAAGGTCTGACACGGTTCCGAGGACCTATCACGTTGTGCATCGCTAAACGGCGCCGGCGCATCTGAATGTCAAATGTGAACAAGGTCAACTATGTTTGCCAAGAGAACTATGGAGGATAGGGATATTGTTCGGAACTTTTCATGTTAAAGGTTACTCGAAAGTTTACGAAGAATAAGGGCCAAATATTATAGCAGAGTAGAATCTCCACCACCTCCACACTTCGATTGGATTTAGAAATGTTCATATTGAAGTAAAAGATGAAGACATAATCATCATCATTTCAGCCATAGGACGTCCACTGCTGAACATAGATAGACCTCCCCCAATGACTTCCACATCGCACGGTTGGTAGCGGCCTGCGTCCAGCGCCTTCCTGCTGCCTTTATCAGGTCAGGTCAGGTCAGGTGTAAGATGAAGACAACCAAGCTAAAAATCTTAAATCAGAAACCAGGCCATAGCCTTCGCTCGTCCCGTGGATGTTGTAGAAAGCAATCTTGGGAGAAATATGCGAAAATCTGGCTTTTTTAACCCGTCTTGCCAGCGTGGGGAGTGTAGCCCAAATCTTCCATTATCCTCCGGTAAAATAGCTCCATTTACTTTAGATAGATTCGAGAGGGTCGTGCTCCTAAAATCACCTGATTATGTGATGTTGAAAGTTTAATAAACTCTAGCTTGATCATGATTACTTATATTCTAGATTTCTAGGCTTTAAGATTATGAATTCCTTCAATCACCGTCTACTCATAGGCTTGTGATTATTTAGCACCAGCCTCTAATCTACATCTACTGGTACTTGTACTGGTCTTGCTAGATTAGTTGAGGATTTCTCGAGATTGCTTAGTTCGTCAAGCAGGAATGTCGGAATTGCATCTAAGTCGAATTAAACCACAGCCATAGCTGAGATGAAGCAGCCAACCCAATGTAGAGTTAATACTTTTTCGCAACCATATTTTACTAGAATATAAGGTTCAATTGGTTATTGCGGTAATCGTTATTTAGAAAGCAGGATCATTCTGCAGATATTATGATGTTACAACTCAATTATAGGCGAATTGCTGTCTTTAGCTTAGCATCATCATTTTAGTCAACTGCTAGACGTGAGCCTCCAATGAGGATCGCTACAAAGTACGATCTTCTACTTTTTTCACCCAGCCTCTGCCACAGTATTATTGTGATAGACTGAATAGATGAATATGACCGTATATGATAATCGCAAACAATACCAACATGGCTTGTTTGTATAATGTGGTATGGCTGCTCTATTCTTGCTGTATCGTAAGTACCATTGGCCACGTTTCCTCATAGCATAACTATATTGATCCTGGATCGCGGCCAGCCGCTGTACGATGACCTGACGATACACTTTCTCTGAATTTTGATTAGCTATGATCGATCTATTTGTAAACGAAATTGCAAGTGCTCGTTTCATTCTTTTTACTAGGCCTGTACAAATTTGTTTTTAAATTCCAATTTGATTCATCTCTCGGATCTAAGATAGCGTTATTATTTAACGCCCCCAATGGAATGGTTAGCTCTACTTATGGTGTTATTAAGTTGTTTTTGGCTTACTAATAAACTTTTTTATAAGTCTGACTGACTGTCTAGAGAGAAAGACTAATAGAGACCCCAAGCAATTTTAGAGTACCCACGACTTTATCACAAATCAATCCAGGTCCAATTTGTATCGACTCATGTAAAGGCACATGAGGTACGGTGGTATTTTAGTTAATAGACCTGCTCGATGGTTTGGAGCATATCTATTTCTTCTAGAATTCCTGATTGCCTTCTCAATCGGGTTAAATAAAGAGATTTCCACGTGAAATAATCAACTATTATTATGTATACTCTGAAAAAAAAAAGAAAGAAAACCAATAAGGTGCCCTTATCATACTGTTTGAAAGTATTACTCTACTAGCAATACCTTGTTATGGCAGTTAGTCAAGTAAATATGTCTTACCAGTTCGAATACTCCAATTCTACTTACCACAAGTTCATCAACCACCTCGCCCCTATTAACTGATGGTATCTCACTGTCCATAGCATGTAATTACCCATTGTCAGTAACAACTTAATTAGTTTTTTTCACATCGCTCGTTTTGATAACATCGTCTTGGTATATGCCGTGATCAGTAATGATTACACTTCCAACGTCATGATGGAATTTAAGTGAAACGTTGATGATCTTATTATAAAATTATTACCTGTATGATGTATTCCGATTTTTATGACCACAGCTTGTTATTCTAGTTAACTTTACACAATTTTAATTTTAATTATAGATTCAATTTCGTAGTGAACCACGTTCTGAATGTTAGTAGGTAACACATTTTAGTCTACTCAAACCAAAAACTAAGAAGAAGAAAATTAAAATGTTTTTCTTGAGTTCTACCATTTACATTACTTTTAGTAAGTAATTTTATGTGTAGGTCTAACATCTACGTATACGTAATTTATGACGCTACTTTTTTGAAGCTTTGCTCTTAGTTTTTTGTCAATTACTAATCATTCTTGTGCAAATGTTTTTTGGAATCCACTTTTGATCATCTTCTATCAGCTATACAATAGGCCTTTGTCTGAAATTGACATCAGCCCCATCGCATTATACACTAAATTCTTCATGGTATAGCATCGTTAAATTGGTGCTCTGATCAGCAGCACTGATTCATCCAGCTCTCCCAACTAGTTCCTAAGACATTCCATCTTTCTCTACCATACTAACAAGTGCCTTTCTTTCCAGATATCAGACATAGTCGTGGGCCAAGAGCCCAACGTGACGGCCCGAGAGGCGCTCCTGAGCTGGGCCCGGCGATCCACCGCCAAGTACCCTGGCGTCAGAGTGACGGACTTCACCTCGTCATGGCGAGACGGGCTTGCCTTCAACGCGCTCATACACAGGAACCGCCCTGACCTGATAGACTGGCGTAATATCAGGTAAGAGATGAATCCAATCTCCGTGTATCCCATTTTTTTGTGGGCTGTAATAGCTCACCCAACCCTAGTACGTGTATCATAAGCGTCACGTTGGTCCATTTGTTAAAGTGTGTGTCGTAAATGGCAATTCTATTCAAAAGACCTTTGAGTTAGACCATTTATGACTGGATATATTTTCCTGCGTCGAAATTCGTACTTTTTGAAGTATTCCCACTTCAAAAGCTAACTCAAAGTTAACTCAAAGTTAAATAGACCATTATTTAACTTTAGTTCTTCCGGATTTGACAATTTAGTTCAATCCAAAGGTAGTTTACTTAACTTAAATTGAAGATATACGGTCGCACGTTCCGTTGCTTGCTTTTCTGTTACGATCTCATATACTTATTATCTCATACATATCTTAGCTGTCGTTTATACTGGGAAGAATTCTGCTCCATTTTAAGACAAATACTTTCTACAAACTCCAGTTTATCTTTGAAATACCTACTCTTAAAGAATGGTAATTAATTCGCAAATGCATTTCTGAACCTTGACTTGATTACGTGCTTTGTTTGTTTTAAGCACTACAAGGGACAATTTCCTTATAAGCATACTAATAATAAATAATAGTTGCGGCATTCTTTGGAATGTCCCATGTCGGAATTCAAAGAATGTTTTAACAACTATTCTGAAGTCTGATAAAAACTTCGTTGTTGAAGTGAGATGGATGTGGAAGGTATTTCAAGTGGATGAACTTGGATTTGAAAGGTTTATTTTAGGTATATCCGTTTTAAAGCATATGAGCTTTGACTTTCACTGGTTGGGTTTTTATTGGCGGTCAAGCTGTAGATCCTGGCTACACAGGTGTTGCAGCGGTGGGAACGAGAGGTGGGAATATTCCCGTTTAGCATAATGTAAATAGTAATAAGTATCTTTTGACGACGCTGACTCCAATCTTTACCCCAAAATAAAGTTGCAACGTAGATTAGAGGCACTTCTACACTGTGTATGGTTAAGAAAAAGTAACTATAACTTCTGAAATGTTATGTTTATTTTCAGGTCAAGACAAGTTCGTGAGCGCTTGGAGACAGCATTCCATGTAGTAGAAAAAGAGTACGGAGTTACCAGACTGTTAGATCCCGAAGGTGAGTTTAATTTGTGATTTTATCTTAAGTACAATAGGTACTTCTAGCATATCGAAATTCTTATTCCTTGGGAAGGCTCATTCCCAAAGATCCATAGCATGTTCTAGAAGTCAACTGGTCCTCTATACTGGGACTAGACTGAATAAAAGTAGCGTTTTTAGAGTTTTTCAGTCATCAGTATCAACCTATATTACCTACTTATTTGCTCAGTGGCTTAAATATGTAGTTCAAGTACTGTGTGGATTAGTATAACTCTGTTATAATACTTCCTTAATATTTATAAAGAAAACCGATCCAGTTATGCAATCATCTAAAAATACATTCGCTTTCTATGAAAGAAGCCGACTTTCCAATTATCATTTTCGCGAAAACTTTTACACTCGTATTTTCGCTTTTTTCAGGCATTTTTATTCGTTTTTAGGGTTCTGTACCCAAAGGGTAAAAAACGGGTACTTATTACTAAGATTTCGTCTGTATCAGGCTGTACCTCATGAACGTGATAGCTAGACATTTAAAATTTTCACAGATGATGTATTTCTCTTGCCGCTTATCTGAGAACAAATACTAAAAATAAAATAAAGTAAACATTTAAGGAGGCTCTCATACAACAACAAAATACGTACGGAACCTTTCGTCCACGAGTCCGACTCGCACTTGGCCGGTTTTTATTTCAATTTTAACGCATTCACAAGGATTGTGACCCCATTTCGGCTGCATGACTCTTGCTCTCTGACAGAGTTTATAGCTCTGAAAATCCGCGTTATTTTTTGCAACTTTGATCGTGACATGTTTTTAAAATTAGCATGCCTTTAAAGTGTGAAATGCCGACAGAAATATATTCAGGTTTAAAAGCAGCAAGAGCTCTTATAACCTAAATATTAAGGTTAAGATATTTGTTAGTATATTTTCATTATGATCTTCTACAAAAAGTCTTCAGGTAAACTCTGCCAAAACACGGATTCACGTATTAACACAAAATAATTCTTCAATTTGTAGGTCCAATCTAAGAATCGAATCCAGGATCTTCGAATTTTTAGATCACCCAGAAACTAAGTTCTAGACCACAAAGCTGTATATTGACGATAATGACGTCATATCTCGCTAAAACGCTTCTCTCTCATGATTGGTCCAGTCCGTGTCGGTCATTGACACATTGACAGCTGGACAGTGTGACGTGCTCCCTAGGGTGACAGTTTAATGGACCCTCTTGACATTTGACAAGTTAATTGTATCACGCGCAAGCTTAATGGAAAGCTGGGACTTTCGTGTTTGTTACTTAGTTTAAAAACTTTAGGACCTAAAAACTATTAAATATTAGCTGGAGACAGATAATAGACATTATTTACCTACTTAAAAGGTCGTTTTTCTTTTCTTTGCCATTTTTTAAAGGAGGGGTTAGTCTATGACTTAAGAGATCCATTCGATCTACACACACAAAATCGTGGGCACAGTTAGTCTTTCTTAGAGTAGGCGCACACCGTTGATTTTTCGTCGGCCGATAGTTTAGTCGGGCAGTTGATCAGTATGGGCATGTATAGGAGTGCGCACACTACGCCGATTCGATTTGGCTGATTCTTTATACAATTTAAAATCGGGCACAACTATCGGCCAACTAAAAATCAACGGTGTGCGCCTACTCTTAATAGTGTAGGCTGTGGTGCAAGAATTTATCAGTTTCCGTAGGTGTAAAAACGATTAATTATTTCGATTGATTAACGCAAGACCACTTTTTATCAGTGTTAATGGAAAACTACAAAATCCCTATCCTAAAAAATAACCTAGGCTTTCAATAACAAGTTTTCCCGGAAAACGCCGATATGGGATAGGCCTCTCTTACTGGTTATTCGAGCACATGTTACGTTAGAAAGTAAGTTAGTACATTTGGTATCTATTGCACTAGCGGCTTGCAGTGACTTATTAAAAATCTCCAGATGGACACCGCCCAATTTGCTAATAAATAGTACACTCAACGGTTCAAAAAGCGAAAAATCATCAAATATTCAGTCTCACAAAATATAATTGGCCGTCTGGTTCTTCTACACATCTCTCTAGCACATAATAAGTAATATCTATCTATCTATGTAGTCTAGTATCTATCTTAACTATCTTGTCACCATGGTCGGCTGGAAGAAAGTAAACAATTTTTGCTTCACTCTATCTTATCATGTAAAGTATTTATTACGTACTCTTAAATAAACTATGACTGCAAAGGTGTACTGATTGCTTATATCAAATGTTCATTAACAAGTAACATTATTATCATGCTTTGCCAATTTTGATGACATTGAGTGTATTAGCATCGCACGTCATACAACATACTTTGAAATTGTTATGTATTTTATAACGTACGTATTACGACGTCGTAAATGCTAAAGACCTCCATACATTCGGCTACATTTCAATTAGAATTACTCAACCGAGACCCAGCAGGTTCCATTCAAATCGAAGAAGTTACGAGCCATTGTCTAAAGTGTATTGGGTGTTACAAGCTATAGTGTACCCATGAGACGCCATGAGTTGACGTCATCCTACTTGACTATGGCAGGTGAATTCAAATTATCCATAAAGCATTGTAGATGATCACGAAATACTTTATTTCGTTAAGTGACTTGCACAACTTAACTTTTACAAAATCTTAAGAAAAACTCGCGATTTTCCCGCTAAAATATCTGTCAAATTTATTTTTAAAATTTCACAGATCGGGGTAGCATTATTTGAGCACATTTTTTCGCTATATTGATTGCCATACCGACTTTTATGAAACTTGATCAAATTATTTCGAAAAGTAGGTTATCATTTTACACAATTTTCTTGAATAACTGTCAAAACATCTTAATTTTTTCTCGACTTTCCCGCCAAAATACCTGTCAAACTTATTTTTAAATCGTCACAGTTTTTTTTTCCTAATGGCTCTCGCGAACCTCACAGCTTGGGGGTAGCGTTATTTGAGCACATTTTTCGCGATGCGTCACACCGGCCAGCATTGTGCATAGAGTTCGCGTTCACACGTGAGGTCGAGGGCCCGTTTCACTTATGTGCACTCCGAATGACTATAATCACCATAAACGCTGTCGCCGACGATAAAATCTCCTGGCGAGGTTGAGGCGATTATCCACGCTAGGAAAGCACCAGACATAAAACAAAGTTGAATGTTCGACTTCAGCGCGTTTTGGAATTAATTTGTTTTAAGTGCACATTTTTATATTACTAAATTGGAGGCAGCGCGTTTGCTATGAAATACACTCGGCATCAAATAAATCGCACCTCTCGCGACAAGCACTTATCAAACACATGCATCCCCACTTCCCACCAACATTGGTACCATTTGAAAGCCTAGTTCTAAACTTCATTTCATTAAAGGAAAGGTTTTTACCCCAAAAAATGTGTCTTTAGAAGGATCCAGTCACTTCTTCAAAAAATAGGTAGTTACGCTTAAGCAACTTTTATGGCTATAAAGCTGTTAAATTGGGATTAATCGCTATCCATCTGTTAAAAAGGACACGTAAGATCATTAGTTGGTCTTATAACCACAAAAATTGGTCTACTTGATCCCAGAGGTGAGCCCCAAGTGAGGCCTTTTTTTAAGTCACATTTATGGTACCTGTTAATTGTTTATAAAAAATTTAAATGTGTTTTTCTTTAAGTTTATTTATTGGGCTTTCAAATAACACCAATATTGTTGGGGCAACATGATTGTGTCAGAAGAAAATCTTTAAAGTTCGCGTCGCGGAAGGTGCGGTTTATTTGATGTTGAGTGTAGTTAAAAGTTCCATCGTCTATTTAAAAATAGAACGGTACTATTTTTTTTTTGCCAAATTGACCTGCATATTAATTTCCTTGTAGGAATTTCGACTTAAAACTCTGTCTATATTTTTGCATTTAGTAAATAAAATACAGTTCAATGCGCTTTCATAATAATGCATGTCGCTATCAACACGCGCGGAAGACTTGTCATGTCATAGGTACTCAAAGTCGAGTAAAAATAATGAACTGCTGTCTTTCCTGAACACTATAATCCGGGCCTTTTCAAGGCGAGAAGAGTAAATAGGCACTTACAGGTCTGATAAATGTACCATCCTAGACTGCATCTCACTTTACACCAGGTGCGATTGCTGTCATATACCTGCCTGGTCATGCATAAAAAAACTTTAAAAAAATAAAACCAATACCAAACATTTCATCAAAACGTAACTTCATGTGTAGCTATTTCATTCAAGTGACTTTAAAAGCCTCTGAAAATTCACAGAAATTTACCTGGATGATATGTTTATTTTTTCTAGCAATTTTGAGTTAGATACTAAGATGACTGACCTATTTTTGATATTGGCTATCTAACTGAACTATTTTTGATAAAATTTCGATTAAATAAATATACAAAAATAAATTCGAAAATTGAGAGCCTCCGATATAAAAAATCCGATAAAACACCTCCTTTTTGAAGTTGGTTTAAAAATATAATCTTCCTTCCCAGATGTAAACACACTCGAGAAGAGTTTAATCACCTAGGCTACATCTCACATCCTAATGATCACCTCCTTTTTGAAGTCGGCTAAAAATACAATCTTCCTTCCAGATGTGGACACCCACGAACCCGACGAGAAGTCCCTAATCACCTACATCTCGTCTCTATACGAGACGTTCCCGGAGCCTCCGCCCGTGCACCCGCTGTTCGACGCCGAGTCGCAGCGCCGCGCCGCCGCCTACACGGAGCAGGCGGCCGTACACCGTGCCTGGCTCCACGAGAAGTGCGCGCTTATGCAGGTGGGAATAGAGGCTAGAGTTGCCTGAAGTTTTTGGAACTGTTAGGACTGAAGTTGCTTGAACAAATCGGGATCCCTTAGCTCCTGTATGAGTCGCAGCGCCAGACGGAGCAGGCGGCCGTACACCGTGCCTGGCTCCACGAGAAGTGCGCGCTTATGCAGGTGGGAATAGAGGCTAGAGTTGCCTGAAGTTCTTGGGACATTTAGGACTGAAATTGCTTGAACAAATCGGGATCCCTTAGCTCCTGTATGAGTCGCAGCGCCAGACGGAGCAGGCGGCCGTACACCGTGCCTGGCTCCACGAGAAGTGTGCGCTTATGCAGGTGGGAATAGGGGCTAGAGTTGCGTGAAGTTTTTGGGACATTTAGAGTTGAAGTTGCTTGAACAAATCGAGCGCTCTAAACTCCTGTACTAGTGGCAGCGCCGCGCCGCCGCCTACACTGAGCAGGCGCCCGTACACCGTGCCTGGCTCCACGAGAAGTGCGCGCTTATGCAGGTGGGAATAGAGGCGAGAGTTGCCTGAAGTTTTTGGGACAGTTAGAGCTATAGTAGCTTGAAAAAATCGAGTGGCGAGTTGCAGCGCCGCGCCGCTGCCTACACGGAGCAGGCGGCCGTACACCGTGCCTGGCTCCACCAGAAGTGCGCGCTTATGCGGGTGGGAATAGAGGCTAGAGTTGCGTGAAGTTTTCGGGACATTTAGAGCTAAACTTGCTTGAACAAATCGAGCGCTCTAAACTCCTGTACTAGTCGCAGCGCCTACACGGAGCAGGCGGCCGTACACCGTGCCTGGCTCCACGAGAAGTGCGCGCTTATGCAGGTGGGAATAGGGGCTAGAGTTGCGTGAAGTTTTTGGGACATTTAGAGCTGAAGTTGCTTGAAAAAATCGAGCTTGCTGAACACCTGTACAAGTCGCAGCGCCTACACGGAGCAGGCGGCCGTACACCGTGCCTGGCTCCACCAGAAGTGCGCGCTTATGCGGGTGGGAATAGAGGCTAGAGTTGCGTGAAGTTCTTGAGACAGCTAGGACTAAAGTTGCTCGAACAACTAAGCACCTGTATGAGTCGCAGCGCCACGCGGAGCAGGCGGCCGTACACCGTGCCTGGCTCCACGAGAAGTGCGCGCTTATGCTGGTGGGAATAGAGTCTAGAGTTGCGTGAAGTTTTTGGGACATTTAGGACTGAAGTTGTTTGAATAAGTCTAGATAGTAACACACCTGGCTTCACGAGAACCACGTGCATGCAGGTGGTAATATAAGTCTTCGTAAAATCGAACAGGAGGTTGCCTTGTGCCTGTGTTTAGGAAAAGTACCCGCCTATGCATCAGCGGGTACTTTTCCTGTAATAACCCTGCTGTTGTGTATGTCCAGGTGCATATACATAACAGCAGAGCTTCTCCGTAACGCTATCAGTTTCGAGTCTATCGGTCACCGTCGCTCATACTGTTATCACGTTTTGCGCGAGAGGGATGGTAAAATTCTAAACTTCGGATAACGTTTTTCGGCGTAGCCCCTCTGTGTTCCTGTGTGTTTGCGAAAAGTAAGCAGCCGTAAGGCAGGCAGTTAAAACACCAAGGAGTCCAGTTCCCAAGACTTATCACCTCTTCATCGATACCACAGAATAAGTAATAGTACAGGTACAGAAGGATTACTCCGCAAGACCATTTAAATAAATGCGAGTCTTGCTACGACGCGATACAGTGGAATTCAGCTCGCACAGCACTACGTACCTGCAATTTTATTCACCTACAAGTTTTGTCTCTTTCTATCGCGTGCCTCTGAACTCTTCTTACGCTGTTAGGGTTGCTGTCTAGTGAAAAAATATTAATCTACTTATTTGTAATGAGGTACGTATGTAGGTAATTATGCATTCATTATGGAAAACCTTGGGAGAGGCCTTTGTCCAGCAGTGACGCATTCTGAGCAGTAGTCATAGTAGGTTAGGTTCCTATACTATCCTAAGAATTATTGATTACCCACTTGGCCAACATACCTTTCAGCATCTTTGGGAAGCGAAAAAAAAAGTTGAATCCGGTAGATTACTTTTCGAATTTAAACACCCGAACGCCGCACAATATTTCTTTCTCTTTATGTCCATTTTTAAATAATACTTCGATCATAGAATTATAATCATACTACAACGCACGCCAGCGTCCTGACGAGCGCGCGCGTGACACTCGACTGATATAATACCCGCCAGCGGGGCGCTTCGCTGTAGGTAATTATCGAATGTACCGTGCGGAGTGAGCCAGGCCTGTCGATACTAACTAATACATACCGTATCTGTTCCAGGACCGTGCTTTCCCGTCAACTTTGATCGAGATGAAGAAGCTGCTCAGTGAGAGCACGCGTTTCAGCAACGAGGAGGTGCCGCTGCGACAGCGGGAGAAGCAGAAGCTGTTCCACCACTACAGGGAACTGGAGGTAAGAGTCAAGAGTCACCATCATTTCGCTGAAGTATGCTGCATATGCTCCTTTGAAGGTTGGAGACTCTACACTCGAAGTTGTTGACAATTATGTATACCTGGGACAAACAGTCCAGTTAGGTAGGGCCAACTTCGAGAAAGAGGTCAATCGTCGAATCCAACTCGGCTGGGCAGCGTTCGGGAAGCTACGCAATATACTCACGTCCGAAATACCGCAGTGTCTCAAGACAAAAGTCTTCGAGCAGTGTGTGCTGCCAGTGTTGATTTATGGATCCGAAACGTGGTCGCTTACTATGGGCCTCATAAGAAGGCTCAAGGTCACCCAAAGGGCGATGGAGCGGGCCATGCTTGGAGTTTCCCTGCGTGATCGAATCAGAAATGAGGAGATCCGCAGGAGAACCAAAGTGACCGATATAGCTCGCAGAATTGCTAAAACCAAGTGGCAGTGGGCGGGGCACATAGCTCGTAGAGACGATGGCCGTTGGGGCAGTAAAGTTCTCGAGTGGCGACCACGGGCTGGAAGACGTAGCGTGGACAGGCCTCCTACTAGGTGGACCGACGATCTGGTAAAGGTCGCGGGAAGAGCCTGGATGCGGGCAGCGCAGGACCGTGCATTGTGGAAAACCTTGGAGGAGGCCTTTGTCCAACAGTGGACGTCATTTGGCTGAAACGAACGAACGATGCTGCATGTGAACAAGCAACGAGGAGGTGCCGCTGCGACAGCGGGAGAAGCAGAAGCTGTTCCACCACTACAGGGAACTGGAGGTAAGAGTCAAGAGTCACCATCATTTTCAAACACAGAGAGAAAGACATTATCGTTTTCCTCATCGCCATTTCGGCCACAGGACCTTCCACTGCTGAACATAGGTCTCCCCCAATGATTTCTAAAATGGTTGGTAGCGGCCTGCATCCAGCGCCTTCTTCAGATCAGTAAAACTATTTCTTGGAACTAACGTTTTTGCCCTTGTACCCTCGCGCTGTATACTGTTAACTCGTCACTTGTCCGCTATTCGCTTTCGCGTTGTTCAGTCAATGCTGAAGCGCAGTTCACTCGTTACTAATTTGTTGCGGGAACTTTTCACTGTTCACTTGTCGCCGTCGCAAGTGAATACACTTCTCACGAAAGCGCTGTTAACTCGTCGTAGGAGCGCTACTCACTTGTTGCTGTATCGCTTTTCACTAAACGATGAAGTGTTGGTTAATACACCTGCGTTTTTCTCTTCAGTCGCTGCTGGAGCGCTATTTGCTTATTACCGGAGCGCGGTTCTTTCGTCATTTGTTTCCTATGAAGTCATATGCGCGCTGTTTGCAGCATCTATGCAATGGCTTTCCATATCATACCACAATGTCCAGTTATGTAGTTCCCGACTTTATTTTACTACTTATAACTAAAGTTGTGAAGTTTCTCGTGTGATGTATTTGTAAGATTGTAACAATATCTCGTTATCTCCCCAGAAATACTTCGAGTCGGTGGGCGAGTGCGACATCGAGCCGACGCTGCGACCGGACGCGTTGGAACAGGCGTGGGCGCGACTGCTGATGGCGCAGCAGGAGCGCGAGCGCGACCTGGCCGACGAGATCCGCCGCCTGGAGCGCCTGCAGCGTCTGGCTGAGAAGCTGCACAGGTGAGGAGCACAGGACACAGCTGTGCTGACGCTGGAGCACAGGACACTAGCACTAGCAGCACTAGTAGCAGCAGCAGGAGCGCCTGGCTGAGAAGCTGCACAGGTGAGGAGCACAGGACACAGCTGTGCTGACGCTGGAGCACAGTACAGTAGCTGTGATGACGCTGGAGCATAGTACATTAGCATAGACAGTACTATAGGAGGAACAGGCGTGGGCGCGACTGCTGATGGCCCGGCAGGAGCGCGAGCGCGACCTGGCCGACGAGATCCGCCGCCTGGTCTGGCTGAGAAGCTGCACAGGTGAGGAGCACAGCAAATAGCTGTGCTGACGCTGGAGCACAGTACAGTACCTGTGATGACGCTGGAGCATAGTACATTAGCATAGAAAGTACTATAGGAGGAACAGGCGTGGGCGCGACTGCTGATGGCCCAGCAGGAGCGCGAGCGCGACCTGGCCGACGAGATCCACCGCCTGGTCTGGCTGAGAAGCTGCACAGGTGAGGAGCACAGCAAATAGCTGTGCTGACGCTGGAGCACAGTACAGTAGCTGTGATGACGCTGGAGCACAGGACATTAGCACAGACAGTACTACAGGAGGAACTGGCCTGGGCGCGACTGTTGATGGCGCAGCAGGAGCGCGAGCGCGACCNATTATCGAATGTACCGTGCGGAGTGAGCCAGGCCTGTCGATACTAACTAATACATACCGTATCTGTTCCAGGACCGTGCTTTCCCGTCAACTTTGATCGAGATGAAGAAGCTGCTCAGTGAGAGCACGCGTTTCCGCAACGAGGAGGTGCCGCTGCGACAGCGGGAGAAGCAGAAGCTGTTCCACCACTACAGGGAACTGGAGGTAAGAGTCAAGAGTCACCATCATTTCGCTGCACATAGCTCGTAGAGACGATGGCCGTTGGGGCAGAAAAGTTCTCGAGTGGCGACCACGGGCTGGAAGACGTAGCGTGGGCAGGCCTCCTACTAGGTGGACCGACGATCTGGTAAAGTTCGCGGGAAAAGTCTGGATGCGGGATGGACCGTGCATTGTGGAAAACCTTGGAGGAGGCCTTTGTCCAACAGTGGACGTCAACAGGGAGCTGGAGGTAAGAGTCAAGAGTCACCATCATTTCGCTGAACTATGCTGCATGTGAACAAGCAACGAGGAGGTGCCGCTGCGACAGCGGGAGAAGCAGAAGCTGTTCCACCACTACAGGGAACTGGAGGTAAGAGTCAAGAGTCACCATCATTTCGCTGAAGTATGCTGCATATGCTCCTTTGAAGGTTGGAGACTCTACACTCGAAGTTGTTGACAATTATGTATACCTGGGACAAACAGTCCAGTTAGGTAGGGCCAACTTCGAGAAAGAGGTCAATCGTCGAATCCAACTCGGCTGGGCAGCGTTCGGGAAGCTACGCAATATACTCACGTCCGAAATACCGCAGTGTCTCAAGACAAAAGTCTTCGAGCAGTGTGTGCTGCCAGTGTTGATTTATGGATCCGAAACGTGGTCGCTTACTATGGGCCTCATAAGAAGGCTCAAGGTCACCCAAAGGGCGATGGAGCGGGCCATGCTTGGAGTTTCCCTGCGTGATCGAATCAGAAATGAGGAGATCCGCAGGAGAACCAAAGTGACCGATATAGCTCGCAGAATTGCTAAAACCAAGTGGCAGTGGGCGGGGCACATAGCTCGTAGAGACGATGGCCGTTGGGGCAGTAAAGTTCTCGAGTGGCGACCACGGGCTGGAAGACGTAGCGTGGACAGGCCTCCTACTAGGTGGACCGACGATCTGGTAAAGGTCGCGGGAAGAGCCTGGATGCGGGCAGCGCAGGACCGTGCATTGTGGAAAACCTTGGAGGAGGCCTTTGTCCAACAGTGGACGTCATTTGGCTGAAACGAACGAACGATGCTGCATGTGAACAAGCAACGAGGAGGTGCCGCTGCGACAGCGGGAGAAGCAGAAGCTGTTCCACCACTACAGGGAACTGGAGGTAAGAGTCAAGAGTCACCATCATTTTCAAACACAGAGAGAAAGACATTATCGTTTTCCTCATCGCCATTTCGGCCACAGGACCTTCCACTGCTGAACATAGGTCTCCCCCAATGATTTCTAAAATGGTTGGTAGCGGCCTGCATCCAGCGCCTTCTTCAGATCAGTAAAACTATTTCTTGGAACTAACGTTTTTGCCCTTGTACCCTCGCGCTGTATACTGTTAACTCGTCACTTGTCCGCTATTCGCTTTCGCGTTGTTCAGTCAATGCTGAAGCGCAGTTCACTCGTTACTAATTTGTTGCGGGAACTTTTCACTGTTCACTTGTCGCCGTCGCAAGTGAATACACTTCTCACGAAAGCGCTGTTAACTCGTCGTAGGAGCGCTACTCACTTGTTGCTGTATCGCTTTTCACTAAACGATGAAGTGTTGGTTAATACACCTGCGTTTTTCTCTTCAGTCGCTGCTGGAGCGCTATTTGCTTATTACCGGAGCGCGGTTCTTTCGTCATTTGTTTCCTATGAAGTCATATGCGCGCTGTTTGCAGCATCTATGCAATGGCTTTCCATATCATACCACAATGTCCAGTTATGTAGTTCCCGACTTTATTTTACTACTTATAACTAAAGTTGTGAAGTTTCTCGTGTGATGTATTTGTAAGATTGTAACAATATCTCGTTATCTCCCCAGAAATACTTCGAGTCGGTGGGCGAGTGCGACATCGAGCCGACGCTGCGACCGGACGCGTTGGAACAGGCGTGGGCGCGACTGCTGATGGCGCAGCAGGAGCGCGAGCGCGACCTGGCCGACGAGATCCGCCGCCTGGAGCGCCTGCAGCGTCTGGCTGAGAAGCTGCACAGGTGAGGAGCACAGGACACAGCTGTGCTGACGCTGGAGCACAGGACACTAGCACTAGCAGCACTAGTAGCAGCAGCAGGAGCGCCTGGCTGAGAAGCTGCACAGGTGAGGAGCACAGGACACAGCTGTGCTGACGCTGGAGCACAGTACAGTAGCTGTGATGACGCTGGAGCATAGTACATTAGCATAGACAGTACTATAGGAGGAACAGGCGTGGGCGCGACTGCTGATGGCCCGGCAGGAGCGCGAGCGCGACCTGGCCGACGAGATCCGCCGCCTGGTCTGGCTGAGAAGCTGCACAGGTGAGGAGCACAGCAAATAGCTGTGCTGACGCTGGAGCACAGTACAGTACCTGTGATGACGCTGGAGCATAGTACATTAGCATAGAAAGTACTATAGGAGGAACAGGCGTGGGCGCGACTGCTGATGGCCCAGCAGGAGCGCGAGCGCGACCTGGCCGACGAGATCCACCGCCTGGTCTGGCTGAGAAGCTGCACAGGTGAGGAGCACAGCAAATAGCTGTGCTGACGCTGGAGCACAGTACAGTAGCTGTGATGACGCTGGAGCATAGTACATTAGCATAGAAAGTACTATAGGAGGAACAGGCGTGGGCGCGACTGCTGATGGCCCAGCAGGAGCGCGAGCGCGACCTGGCCGACGAGATCCGCCGCCTGGTCTGGCTGAGAAGCTGCACAGGTGAGGAGCACAGCAAATAGCTGTGCTGACGCTGGAGCACAGTACAGTACCTGTGATGACGCTGGAGCATAGTACATTAGCATAGAAAGTACTATAGGAGGAACAGGCGTGGGCGCGACTGCTGATGGCCCAGCAGGAGCGCGAGCGCGACCTGGCCGACGAGATCCACCGCCTGGTCTGGCTGAGAAGCTGCACAGGTGAGGAGCACAGCAAATAGCTGTGCTGACGCTGGAGCACAGTACAGTAGCTGTGATGACGCTGGAGCACAGGACATTAGCACAGACAGTACTACAGGAGGAACTGGCCTGGGCGCGACTGTTGATGGCGCAGCAGGAGCGCGAGCGCGACCTGGCCGACGAGATCCGCCGCCTGGAGCGCCTGCAGCGTCTGGCTGAGAAGCTGCACAGGTGAGGAGCACAGCATACTATCACTAGCAGCACTAACAGAAGCGTGAGCGTGACCTGCAGCGCCTCGCCGAGAAGTTGCACAGGCGAGCTGCTGCACACAATACAGTTGATGGTAACTCGGACCCTGCACAAGTCAGGAGCGCAGACACAGCACGATAGCTGGATCCACATGAGGCGATCTACCGCAATCTAATCGGGTTATCAGTCACATAGCTGACAGTAGAGTATGCTCTAGTGTCAGCTATTACTGTTGATAGTGACCTGCGACCTGCTAACTCAGTTCACTGGCTGTGCTGACGCTGGAGCACAGGACACTAGCACTAGCAGCACTAGTAGCAGCAGCAGGAGCGCCTGGCTGAGAAACTGCACAGGTGAGCTGGAGCATAGATACAGTACAATAGCTGGATCCACACCAGACGGTCTACCGCACTCTATTCGGGTTATTAGCCATAGCTGTCGCTAGAGCATAGGCTCAGCTGTTGATAGTGACCTGCGACCTGCTAGCACAGTATACTAGCTGTGCTGTCACCAGAGCACAGGACATTAGCACAGACAGTACTACAGGAGGAACTGGCCTGGGCGCGACTGCTGATGGCGCAGCAGGAGCGCGAGCGTGACTTGGCTGATGAGATCCGCCGCCTGGAGCGCCTGCAGCGCCTGGCTGAGAAGCTGCACAGGTGAGGAGCACAACAAACAGCTGTGCTGACGCTGGAGCACAGTATACTAGCTGTGTTGACGCTGTAGCACTAGCAGCACTAGTAGGAGCGCGAACGCGATCTGGACAATGAGACGCGTCGCCTGGAAAGCTTGCAGCGCCTGGCTGAGAAGCTGCACAGGTGAGGAGCACAGGACACAACTGTGCTGACGCTGGAGCACAGGATATTAGCACTAGCAGCACTAGTAGTAGCAGCAGGAGCGCCTGGCTGAGAAACTGCACAGGTGAGCTGGAGCATAGATACAGTACATTAGCTGGATCCACACCAGACGGTCTACCGCACTCTATTCGGGTTATCAGCCATAGCTGACGCTAGAGCATAGGCTCAGCTGTTGATAGTGACCTGCGACCTGCTAGCACAGTATACTAGCTGAGCTGACACTAGAGCATAGAACACTAGCTGTGCTGACGTTAGAACAGGCGTGGGCGCGACTGCTAATGGCGCAGCAGGAGCGTGAGCGCGACTTGGCCGACGAGATCCGTCGCCTGGAGCGCCTGCAGCGTCTGGCTGAGAAGCTGCACAGGTGAGGAGCACAGCAAACAGCTGTGCTGACGCTGGAGCACAGTACACTAGCTGTGTTGACGCTGTAGCACTAGCAGCACTAGTAGGAGCGCGAGCGCGACCTGGCCGACGAGATCCGCCGCCTGGAGCGCCTGCAACGTCTGGCTGAGAAGCTGCACAGGTGAGGAGCACAACAAACAGCTGTACTGACGCTGGAGCACAGTACAGTAGCTGTGATGACGCTGGAGCATAGTACATTAGCATAGACAGTACTATAGGAGGAACAGGCGTGGGCGCGACTGCTGATGGCGCAGCAGGAGCGCGAGCGCGACTTGGCCGACGAGATCCGTCGCCTGGAGCGCCTGCAGCGTCTGGCTGAGAAGCTGCACAGGTGAGGAGCACAACAAACAGCTGTACTGACGCTGGAGCACAGTACAGTAGCTGTGATGACGCTGGAGCATAGTACATTAGCATAGACAGTACTATAGGAGGAACAGGCGTGGGCGCGACTGCTGATGGCCCAGCAGGAGCGTGAGCGCGACCTGGCCGACGAGATCCGTCGCCTGGAGCGCCTGCAGCGCCTGGCTGAAAAGCTGCACAGGTGAGGAGCACAGGACACAGCTGTGCTAACACTGGAGCACCGGATACTAGCACTAGCAGCACTAGTAGTAGCAGCAGGAGCGCCTGGCTGAGAAGCTGCACAGGTGAGGAGCACAGCAAACAGCTGTGCTGACGCTAGAGCACAGTACAGTACCTGTGATGACGCTGGAGCACAGGACATTAGCACAGACAGTACTACAGGAGGAACTGGCCTGGGCGCGACTGCTGATGGCGCAACAGGAGCGCGAGCGCAACCTGGCCGACGAGATCCGTCGCTTGGAGCGCCTGCAGCGTCTGGCTGAGAAGCTGCACAGGTGAGGAGCACAGGACACAGCTGTGCTAACGCTGGAGCACCGGATACTAGCACTAGCAGCACTAGTAGTAGCAGCAGGAGCGCCTGGCTGAGAAGCTGCACAGGTGAGGAGCACAGGACACAGCTGTGCTGACGCTGGAGCACAGTACAGTAGCTGTGATGACGCTGGAGCATAGTACATTAGCATAGACAGTACTGCAGGAGGAACAGGCGTGGGCGCGACTGCTGATGGCGCAGCAGGAGCGCGAGCGCGACCTGGCCGACGAGATCCGCCGCCTGGAGCGCCTGCAGCGTCTGGCCGAGAAGCTACACAGGTGAGGAGCACAGCATACTAGCACTAGCAGCACTAGCAGAAGCGTGAGCGTGACCTGCAGCGCCTCGCCGAGAAGTTGCACACAGGCGAGCTGCTGCACACAATACAGTTTATGGTAACTCGGACCCTGCACAAGTCAGGAGCGCAGACACAGCACGATAGCTGGATCCACATGAGGCGATCTACCGTAATCTAATCGGGTTATCAGTCACATAGCTGACAGTAGAGTATGCTCTAGTGTCAGCTATTACTGATGATAGTGACCTGCGACCTGCTAACACAGTTCACTGGCTGTGCTGACGCTGTAGCACTAGCAGCACTAGTAGGAGCGCGAGCGCGACCTGGCCGACGAGATCCGTCGCCTGGAGCGCCTGCAGCGTCTGGCCGAGAAGCTGCACAGGTGAGGAGCACAGGACACAACTGTGCTGACGCTGGAGCACAGTACACTAGCTGTGTTGACGCTGTAGCACTAGCAGCACTAGTAGGAGCGCGAACGCGATCTGGACAATGAGACGCGTCGCCTGGAAAGCTTGCAGCGCCTGGCTGAAAAGCTGCACAATTGAGCTGGAGTATACGGGACTTCTCACCTCTCGTTTCCACCGCTGCAACTTCTGTGTAGCCAGGATAGATCCTGGCTGGAGATAGCTGTAGACAGCTTAACCGCCAATAAAAACCCAACCACTGAAGGGCATATTTGTCCCAGGGGAAAGTGAAGCAGGGAAGCTGCTGGACTATAGTGCAATGTGGAACCACGATTTTCTCCTCTTTTATTGTATCATCATGAATTTAGTCAAAAGTAAAACCGCTGGACTAAGACCTTTTCAAAGAATTTCCACAACTGCTTCTGCGCTACCCACGTTCAGATGCTTCCCATAACCTTCACCAGATCGGTCTTACGAGCTATGTGACTCTCCCACTGTCACTTAACTTTGTGTTTCCCGCAGTTCTGCGGGCTATGTCGCTTACTTTGGTTCTCCTACAGATCTCTTCATTTCTAACTCATGACGTTTATTACATGAAACACGATGTACCGTGTTTCATGTAATTGATATTATTATTATTGTATCAACAACTTACATAAACCACTCTTCACAGAGACATCAAGCAAACCGAGAGCGGTCTAGACAACGTTGAACGTCATATCGAAGCCGAGATACACCGCGTGGAGCGCGGAGTGCACCCGGCGGAAGCCAAGATGGCCGCCGAGCAGATCGAGCATGACCTACGCGCTATGGAGCACACGCTCCAGGAAATGTTCCAGGATGCGCAAGCGCTGAAGGAAGGGAGATACCCGCAGGCCAGCGAGTTGCACAGGAGGTAAGCTTTGATTAAATATAACAGTGGTTTTCATCCTTTTTCATGACACGACCGCCCTAGTATGAAAAAATATTTGGCGACCCCCCGACGGCTCGCTTTTTTTTCATGCATTTTATAATGTTGCAAAGATATGTTTGTAGGGACCGAATACTTCAATTCATACAACATCATCTGTCTTTATAACTAATGTTTTTTTACTGAGGTAGTTTTTACGACCTCTCGCGACCCCCCTGTAGAGGCGACCCACAGGTTGAAAAACACTGAAATATAATATTACGAGTATGTAATATCAATCGACATTATTTTATAATAAAGTAAAGTCATGAAGTCTTTATTGTGTATTGTAATCAATATCTAATCAATAATAATAAATCATTTGTAATTTGCATGCTAACTGACATTAGCTATATAGGAATGCACTTTTAATAAAATACCAACACCACTTATGTATTTACCCTATTTTTTGAGCAAATAAAGAATTTGAATTTGAATTAGCCAATAAGCCTAGTGTGTGCGCCACGATAAAAAATTTACACGAAAAGCCCATACCTTTGTCATCTCAAATCGTCGATAAGATTTTATCGTGGGGCGCATCCTAGCCCAGCAGGTTAATAGAAAACAGATATTAGTAGGCAATTATTTCATTTACCATCATATCTTGTGTCCACTCCAGAAGCACGGCCCTGTCTAATTTATTAGTGGTGATCATCAATTACAAAAGAAATTTTTCAAGTTTAAAACATTTTCACGCTTTTAGATAGTGAGTGTGCCATGATTTTTAAATGTCACCGTGAATTATGAATTTGAATTTATTATTATGTTTATTGGTAGTTTACAATCTCACGCGTTATATCATAAACTGACAAAGTTATCAATTTCACGTTTACATAAACAATGTCGCAGTTTGGGACAGCCTGTATAAAATACTGCATGCTTGACTTGACCCACGTCTAGTTCATTTCATAGTCCATCCATCAGTAAAAGAAGTTATATCGACGATATTATCTTCATTCCAGAGTGCAGCAAGTCCACGACCGCTGGCTAAATGCCCGTCAAGCCTTCACCGGGCGTCTGGTCCCAAGACTGTCATCAGTCCGCCTGCCAGTACAGCAGACCACCGTCCGTAGAGAGACCAGGACTGTACTGGAGACCAGGGTGTTGGATGCCGACCCTAGCTTCCACCAGCTTCATGAAGCCGCTAGGTGGTGCAAAGAACGACTGGTAAGCGAATTTTGACTTTTCTTACTTAATTATTAGGTAGCTATTAGATCGCCTGCCAGAGAAACAAACCACAATCAATAGAGACCGGGCAAATGACTACAGTCCGTAGAGAGACCAGGACTGTACTGAAGACCAGGGTCTTAGATGCCGACCCTAGCTTCCACCAGCTTCATGAAGCGGCTAGGTGGTGCAAAGAACGACTGGTAAGCGAATTTGGACTTTTCTTACTGAAGGTTAAGGTAGCTATTAGATTACTGCCATTTCAAGCCGATACAGGGCAATGACACGGGATTTTGAAATCTATGAATATTCCTAAAATAACATTATTCAAGGTGACTTATTGAATGTGCATCATTCGCCGGAGTATTTTTTGGTAGTTACCATTATAGACCGTATTTTGTAAGCAGTAGTGGTTCATCCTAGTAATGGACGAATCTGGTTGGAATTTGGTTTAAGGTCATAATCAACCAAAAATACATCTAATAATAACTATTTTTTATTGCAGAAAAAACTACACGAAGCGGACTACGGCTCCGATCTGCCATCAGTTCAACACGAGTTGGACAAACACCAGAGAGAACACAAACAAATTGACCAGTTCCATTCCAAGGTATGTACAATGTACAAGCTAAAGATTTATAATATTTGGTAGGAAATAATGTACAATATTCGGTGGGAAATACATTGGCTTTTGTATTGATTTTGACCGGATATTGTCTGCAAATAATGAGTTAACGATCCGGTTAAATATTTATGTATGCGTGAATATTTTACGACATTTGTTTTGACCATTTTTGTGCTTATTCAATTTGATTTTTGGCTTTGTAGGGACATAAGATCTGTATCTGTAAATATAAAATGGCGATAATTATTAGGTTTTTACTTCGTCTTTTTTCCCTACCAAGTAAACAAATAGACTAGGCTTGTATTGAATTCCAGAGTAGGTACACCTGCAATTTTATTAGTGAACAGGAATTCATACTTCTTTGTTGAAAACTATAGGTCTAACTTTTACCTCAGTTAGTGCCTGAAGTGCGGCACGGGAGGGTTTTTGAGATGCCAAACGTTAATGAGACTAGATTTTTTTTCAGATTTATATAGTTCCAAAATACTGAACTGTCCTATGCATGACATTGACAGTGGGGCGCTACCGTCAATACCCGATCGCTGGTTCCGATTTTTGCCATGTTGGAAACCATATTTCGATGAACGATGGTAGCGCCCCCCTGTCATTGAGTTTGGTGGGACAGTTCAGCGTGGGTCATCTATATGCTCTGTCACGTCCTAATATGTCAATGTTAACCCTCCCGTATCGCTCCCTTACCTCAGGCACTGACAGATTTAGGCCCAAGAATTATAGCACCTATCACAACTACATAAGGTATACAACCGTTTGTCTTCCAGGTCGAGCAGTGTGTCCACGCAAGATCCAGTTTCAGCGGCGAAGAGCTCGCGCTGTACAACCAGCATCTTAGCCAGCTGCAGAAGCTGTATGCTGAACTGCTGTCTACTAGTACTAAACGGTAAACAACTTTATATTTTGTCAGATAATTGCTACACTATTTTGAACCTTATGGAATTATTACTAAGTAAAGTAAATTATTACTCTGTTTAGGATGACATTGCAAGTGATAGTAAATAGCCAAAGATAAAACTGTAAGAAGCTACCTACTTATGGGGAAAATTTCAATGAAAGATCCGTTATTTTTGATCGAGTTGTTGAAGGAAAGAAAAGATAGTCATAATATTTTGTTCTCTCCTTTACTTTCCTGATCCTTTGCACCCTTTTTTTCCGTTTTACATTTTTACTTTCCTATACGTTTCCCTATCTTTACCTTACCTCGTCGTGGCTGACGCACAAGCCGTGCATGCCATCATAGAAAAAAAAAGTATAGAGCGCGCAGCAAGAGTTGATGCGACGAATACAAGCAAAGATTTGTATGTTTTTATATCTCAGTATACGCTCGTCGTGCGTGGTCTTACTGACAATCGCTTCGTTACTTTTAGTTATTATTCTGTGGTAGTACTTATTATTATTCTGTGCTTTTAGCAAGAGCGAGGTAGCTAGCGTATTCGATTTTGTAATATGGTTTGCGTGTTTCTGTACATGCAAATATTACGTCAGTGTGAGTACCTTGTTCGCCACAACTCTCGTTGGGCGTCCTATATTGATTATAGTCTAGTCTGCGAGCACGTAGAATTTTGTCGAATGACCCCAAGCTACCCATCCTTATCGCTCGCGCGTAATTATGTTGCTGTCGCGCTCGCACACTCACTGCGGGCGCCCGTCGCACAGTCGCGACAGCAATATAATTACGCGCGAGCGATAAGGATGGGTAGCTTGGGGTCATTGGTAGGGCATGCATTATTCGTTCGATATTGGTATTCGAATATTTCGAATACTAAAATTTATGGTATTCGAATACTTCGAATAAAACGATTTTTTCGAATACTGCTATTTTCAATATTAATGTAAATTAAAAGAAACACTTTTTTGTCTATAATCATTTTAATAAGGATCAATTTGCTTAATACAATCATCTAACTTCAATAACTACTTGAAAAAAAAAAAACGCTGCTATCGAAGGTATTCGAAAAAATACTGTTCAAACGAATGAAGCCCCACATCGGTGATCTGATACTTGAACACCAATTTGGTTTCAGGGAAAGACACTCCACAACTAAACAGGTCCACAGAACCATAAACATCGTCTCAGAAGCACTAGAAAAAAACCGATACTGCTCAGCTGCGTTCTTGGACATAAGTCAAGCCTTCGACAAGGTCTGGCATAAAGGGCTCTTGTACAAACTTAAACAGAACCTCCCATGTCCGTTCTACGAAATACTTAGGTCGTATTTGAAAGACAGATGCTTTGAAGTCAGATCTGGAGACTCTTGTTCTGCTCTATGCAACATAACGTCCGGTATACCCCAGGGTAGTGTCTTGGGGCCCGTGCTATACCTATTGTTTACCGCAGATCTGCCAACAACTGCAAATACATTCACAGGAACCTTTGCTGACGACAATGTCACAATGGCAACACACGACGATCCAGTGACGGCCTCACTCTCACTCAAATCTGTGCATGTTCATGTAACTTTCACTCTCAGAAGAAACTCCTGCCCACCGGTTAAACTTAATGGTATCCAAATACCTCAGGCTCAGCCGCTGAGGACGTTAGGTATCTGGGCTTGCACTTGGACCGCAGGCTAACCTGGAGAAAGCATATATGGACAAAGAGGAAGCACCTAGATGCCAAACTAAAAAACATGATGTGGCTTGTCAGAGTCCAGTCACAGCTGAACACCAGTAGCAAAATGATGATCTACAAAACTATCCTTAAACCTATCTGGACCTACGGGATACAGCTGTGGGGAAAAGCTGCCAACTCCAATCTCGACATAATCGAGCGCTTTTAGACAAAAGCCGTACGTTTGATTTACCAAATGCCGTGGTATATCAGCAACAGACTCATCTACCAGGACTTGCCATTGCCCACAGTCAGAGAGGAAATAAAGAGCCACACACTCCGCTACAAGGATAAACTTTCAAATCATCCAAACTCATCAGTCCAACAACTCATGACCATTGAAGGCTTCCTATTCAGCAGACTGCAAAGAGCTAGTGTCAGGAGCCTCCTTAGTAGATTCTAGGACAGTTGAGAAACCGGATGACCACTGAGGGCAACTGAGTCACTGGACTCCTGCTGATTTACTACAAACAAAAAATCTCAGTACCACAGAAGATTACTACACCATAGCACTAGCACCATTGGAAACCATATTGCCTGGCACTTTAACACCTTTTTCGCGAATATTGGTTGGCACTTGAATGGATATCTGCGATTGCGCGCACTTCTCCATTCATCTAACCTTACCGCTAACTTCTTGCCTGCAGTTTTAATAGTTTTAAGTTTAATTAAGTAGTTTGCGGTCAGATATTTTTACATTTTTTTAATAGGAAAGGCGTATTCGTATTGTTCGAAAAGACCGAATAATTATATAGATGCTATTCGAATAATAAATGTGGCGAATATCCGAATAATATGGATATCCGGATATCCGAATTGCATGCCCTAGTCATTGGACAAAATTCTACGTGCTCACAGACCGGGCTTTAGTCAAGTTATTTCACATATTGACGTGTAATTTCTTTCCACAGCATGTCCGACCTAGACGCTCTCCAAGATTTCTTACAATCCGCCACAGCCGAACTGAACTGGCTCAACGAGAAAGAACAAGTGGAGCTGTCCCGAGACTGGGCCGACCCACACATCAACCTGCCTGCAGTACAACACTATTATGAGGTGAGAATACATCACTAAAGCATACGTCATCGAACGTGAAAGTTGAATTAAGCTTCCTTCCTCAACAGAGGAATTCTTTCAGGTTCAGCCAAACCGACGCGATCACACGCGGTCAACCGGCAGCGATGGCGATCAGACTTACAAGCATTCATCGCCATCGCTGTACGCCGGCTGATCGCGTCGGTTTGGCTGAACCTTTAGGCACGCCTTAGGCGCGGTTTCCACCAAAGCGGAGCGGAGCAGATAAGTGTGTTGAATAACCAATCAGATTTCATTATTTCCACTTCTTGTCTCCGCTCCGCACAGTTCCGTTCCACGCCGCGCCGCCTCGGCTGTCAAATTCTATAGAAAAAAATTACAGCCTGACACTTCTTCGCTCCGCTTTGATGGAAACCAGGACATTTTAACCAACCACAGTATAAAGTCTTTAACTGGTTTAATCGAGTATTGTAGTATAGATAGTTTCATCCACGAAGACGCGCCCACCAATGTTTGATCGAGGGTCACGGGGTGCGGGGAGTTTGATCCGAGCAATCCGAGCGGCATTATTGTAGTGTGCGTGTACTCATGGATCATTTAGCGTGTACCGATAACACTCAAACATTAGCGGAAGAATGGTGGGGCGCGTCTTCGTGGATGAAACGATCTTTACTGACCTACCTAATACACGGTGTACAGTTTATGCTTAGGGTGAGGCTGGCTGCACTGAAAATTTTATATAAAAAATAAATATTGTTTATAAACGATACAAAGAACTGTAATGTGTATAGTTTTATGATGCATTTCATCATCATCAGTTGAATCATTCACCCATCATTGCTTTTTAATTAAGTCATTCTCACAAACCTTCGCATATTTTTAAGAAACATTTGATATAAAATTATGCAAAAAAGAACCTAAAATGCATTCAATTTGTATATTATAAAGATGGGTTCCTATCAAATAGCGAAAATCATGGAAGAGTCCTTTGCCCAGCAGAGGGACAATAAGCTAACGTAAAGTTAGTATTGGTGTTGCCAATCTTACTAATTTGACAATTCGATACTTACCACTCTATGACGTCACACGTCAGTGTTGCCAAGCGTCGCCTAAAAATACTACCCTTCCTAACAAGATGTTGTCGTAGCGTTTGCAATTGTTTTAATATTTTGTTATCTGTGCAAGCATTCATTTGGGGACGATAGCGAGGTTTGTTTTACACTATATTTTGTTATTCATTTGTTTTGCGTATTTATTTCTCGATGTTGCTTCATTGTTTTGTAGATGTCGCTTGGAACGGATGAAATTGAAAACGTGCTGGAAATTACAGGATGTTTTCTTTATGGATATGAAAGACGTTTGCATTAAATTTTTTAGTGTTTGTAAAATACATTAAACACAAAACTATATACTAGTCTAGCGATAATGTGTTTTATTTAATAGATCTTCAGAAAGATATTTTTTAAAATGCTGTGACGTTTTTACTTCCTTTTGGGTCCTCTAAACAAATGAGAGCTAAAATTACTCGCATGGCTCTGTATTCTGTCAACAAATCTTTCAAATTAAAGTTTACTGCAAAAGTTGGTCATATTCTCATGAGTATCCTAGCATGTCGATTTCAATTTCTCCCTATGCACTTTATTTATTCACTAATAAGGTCGCTTCTCCCACAGCAACTGATGTCTTCGCTGGAGAAACGCGAGCTCCAGTTCAGCAACGTAATCGACAGAGGAGAGGCCCTGATCGCTCAGCACCACCCGGCTACAAAGACGATTGAGTCACACTTGCAGGTAAAAACATAGCTGTGAACAACCATTTTTCTTGTGGAAAACTATCACGGTAGTGTTGCCATATAGTGTATTGATTTATTAATCGATAGTTCAAATGGTTATTTGAAGCTCAAACGATCGTCGAACGTGCTTGCTATGTGTCAGTCGATTTTTGGAGGACGGGGGAGAGGGATCTTAATCGATAGATGACCTCCACAGATTGGGGTTGACCAAAACCACACATCTAAAGACCCTCGCCCAAGGCGACTTTTGCAAATCATTGCAAATGCGACTAACGCACGTGTAGCGATGCTGTCGCTTGTTTACGAAACGCGCAACAAAAAGTCGCCATTGGCGAGGCCCGAGGGCCTTAAACCCTCCATTTTTCATTTGTAAATAAGAAAAGGTCTTGCTCCTTCATAGCCCTCTATATGCCTTATGATAAGTAAGCCATTTTTCTGTTTTAAAAAGAAATGGTGGAGATATATTCGCCAGAGCCTTATTAAAGTTTAAAGACTAACGCCTGTATTCATTTATATGAGGTCTCATAGTGCGCGTGAACGCACATGGTGACTGACACACGAACCAATCGCAGAGCTCTATTCAAAGCTGTGCGTTCGATTTGCTGCTTCACTTAGCAAGCATCGTTTGTTAAGCGATTGAGTCCCAGACGGCATTAATTAATGTCATAACAATTGATTATCTATTGTGTCTAGATTCGCGGAGCTTGAAGGATTAATACGGGCGTAAATGTCAGAGTCAATATTTCTGATCGGTTTAAACAATGTTTTCTACAGGTGATGCAGTCGCAATGGGCGTGGGTTCTCCAGCTGACGCTATGCCTCGAAACCCACCTCAAACACACCACGCAGTACCACAACTTCTTTGAGGGAGTGAAGGAGGCAGAGAAATGGATTCAGAAGTAAGTACGAACAACAAAAAGTCATTGAGTTCCTTCGAAGCTTTGGCTCAAATTATGGAACAAATTAATTTACTCTTTGAACGCCTAATTTGCAAAAGTAGTAAATAACTTTTATGACTGATCTCCATTTTATTTAACTTTCAGTTCTCATTTAGATAAGTGTGTTATCTTAAAACTAGCTTTTGCCTGCTGCTTCCTTCACCCGCGTGAAGTTTAGTTTGTCACAGATCGTCATAAATTATAGCCTATATTATGTTATTCTGGGTTTTAAACATTAATACTGTAAAGTTTTGTCAAAATCCGTTCCGTAGTTTTTGCGTGAAAGAGTAACAAACGTCCAGATATCCTAACTTTTGCATTTATTGGCTCCGTGCACGATTACAGCGCCAACTAGCGTCCACAACTTTGTGGGCTCTGTCACATTGACATTTAGGTCGTATATTTGTGAAAAAATATCGAAATGAAAAAATAACAAATATTTTCAACTAATAAATTGTTGTGATACCACGATTTGGGTGGAAAAAAGGTTTTGAAATCATTTTGGTCATTCAAATCAAATGAGGTAAGTCCAAAAAGTGTGTTTAATTTTGATTGTGTCAGGGTTTGTTTACTTCATTTATAGTTGTAGTTTTACAGTAAAACAAAAAGAAAAAGCTACTTTAACGGTTTCATTATATAACAGTAAATATATTTAAATGTTTCTGTATCGCTAGTAATAAATTAAATATCGTTTTCAGATCGAAATGAGTATCGTTTTGAAGACCGGGTTTGTGAGAGTTACAATATCAAATTCCAACCACAAACCGTATTTAAAGGAAAGTTGTTGGTATTGGCTGGACAAGTCCGAGATGTAGAAGAATTAAGAACAAAACAAGGGCAGAGTTCAATAATTCACGCTCTCATCATAAGGCAAACATCTGTGCACAACAACTACTGTGACTCATTTTTGTACTACCACGTTGTATAGTTTAGTTATTTCCAAATTGTAAACGGCTATTAAAACAGCCCTATCGAAATACAGTCCACTCTTTTATTTAAGTTCCCAGTAGGACCCTTTTCATGCGATTAATTAATGATATTAAAATGTATTATGTAGAATCGCTTTGCCATTGACAGATACATCTGATGACAGAGCTAACATTATTTCTACTTTTGACCACCATGAGCGCTGCGATAGATTATGTCCCCCCCACCTAGTACTTCGCACCCAGCGAATAATATTAGTAGGATACATCTACTCATATTTATGTTTGTTTGTTAACAAAGTGTTTACGCTAAACTACTTTATCGAGAAAAGTAAATTAATTTTGAATTCACAGATAACAAAATAGTTTGAAAAATATTCTTTTAAACATTAAAATAATCATCCGTAAAAAATTAGTCCATTAGGTTCTTTCCCCACCCTTTAAATCATTTCTTTCTGCAACAAAAATACAAACGCTAATCTCAATTCTTCTTTCAGGCGCGAAGAAGCCCTGAACACCACCTTCTCCCAATCCGAATTCACGCTGGACCAAGGAGAACGCCTCCTCAAAGGCATGCAGGACCTTCGTGAAGAACTAAATGCCCATGGCAGCGCCGTCTCGCGGCTGGTAGAAGAAGCTCAAGAAATCAGGCCCGTGAAGCAACGGCGCTCGCCGGTCACCCGACCACTGAGAGCCGAGACCGTGTGCGCTTATAAGCATGCCAATGTGAGTATGTAGTTACGGTAATTGGTGATATATGGCGCTATTTATGTTCCCCAATCCGAGTCTCCTGTGTGAAGTCTCGCGGCTGGTAGAGGAAGCTCAGATGAGGCCGGTGAAGCTCAGATCAAGCTGGTGAAGCAACGACGCTTGCCTGTGACCCGGCCGCTGAGAGCAGAGACTGTGTGCGCTTATAAGCATGCCAATGTGAGTATGTAGTTTCGATTTTAGACAATTGATAGCGTTATTTAATCCGAGTTTATAAAAGCATGCTAATGTAGTTACGGTTTTGGGCGATAGATGGCGCTGTTGCTGAATGTCTCTAATCGATACCGATTGTAGGGATATTTGACAGACACTGTTTCAGTGGACATACTGTGAATTTTGCCCCTAGACGGTCCTAGCGAAAAGCTGTTATTTCACTATTTTTTTAATACAAGTTACTGTTTCTTCCACTGTGTGTTTCATCAGGGCTTTGAATAAGGTCCTTTTCGTATTCCATTATAATAATATCGTTATGTCGGTACTTCTAGAGAAACAGCGATAACTCGATTATCTAGCAGTTGCTATAAGACTTAATAATGTTCTCTACAGATGGCCATAAAGAAAAGCTATCTAACGTTTTGTGGGAGACGAATCGAACGTCTCCTCACATTAATTTATCGGAGGTAGATGTATATCAAATTATAAGCGGCATTGAATAAACAAATATATTTACAATGACTATATTACAAAAACATAAAAGAAATAAAATTATCAATCCGAATAAAATTAAAAGAGCGAGTCGCAGTGAAGTGTCAAAGGCGACAATATAAAACCTTCTTTTTTATTGCCGGCCAGGAGCGCGCGGGACGGAGCGCCGCGGGTGGACCAATGAGTTTTCATTGTGGCGTACATAGATCACCACAGTTTCTTCACGAATATCCCTCTAACTATTCGTTTCGTCACCAGGTGGCCATAGAGAAAGGCTCGTCAGTCACCGTGACGGACAACTCGGGCCGCGTGCGTTGGCGCGTGCGCCTCGGCGGCGCCGGCACGGAGCTCCAGCTGCCGGGCGCGGTGCTGGCGCTGCCGCCGCCTTGCCAGGAGGCCGTCGACGCTGCTGCTCGGCTGCGCAACGCTTACGATAGGGTAAGAAACTGTACTAATGTTAGGGCATACTCACAACACTAGCATGCTTTGAACGACGCCAGCACTACGTAAATCCGAGGCGACATTCAGCATGTAGCATTGGTAGCTCGACGCTGCGTAAGCGCTGGCAAGAGGACGACCCATGAGAGACGCTAGTGTAGGTCCCTTATAATACGACGAATGCGTTTCGTCGTAATGCTGCCGCTCGTCTGCGTAACACTTATGATAGGGTAAGGGGAAATGACGACTATCTGATGGACACAGTCGCTCATGCTGGAATCTCCCTTTGTGTGAGAGGGATAGCAACATTCGAAACTGCCGCGTGCCTACGCAAAACTTACGATAGCTATAGGCTACTCGTATATCGGATACGCTGTTTACGTAGTATCGGGTCTACTTGTCACCGTCGCTCATGCTGGTTTCTTACTTTGTGTGAGAGGTATAGCATTGTGTGAGAGGCATAGCATTGTGTGAGAGGCATAGCATTGTGTGAGAGGGATAGCATTGTGTGAGAGGGATAGCATTGTGTGAGAGGGATAGCAACATTCGAAACTGTCGCGACACTTATGATAGGGTAAGGAGAAATGAGAACTATCTGATGGGCACCGTCGCTCATACTAGCGTCACTCTTTGCGTGAGAGAGATAGCAACATTTGAAACTGTCGCACGCCTGCGCAATGCTTATAATAGGGTAAGGATAAATACTAAGCCAAAGGAGTCTACTTCTTGATAAAGGCCTCCTCCAAGGTTTTCTACCACGACCAGTCCTGTGGCCGTAGACAAAGGCTCGTCAGTCACCGTGACGGACAACTCGGGCCGCGTGCGCTGGCGCGTGCGCCTCGGCGGCGCCGGCACGGAGCTCCAGCTGCCGGGCGCGGTGCTGGCGCTGCCGCCGCCTTGCCAGGAGGCCGTCGACGCTGCGGCGCGGCTGCGCAACGCTTACGATAGGGTAAGGAGAAATGATAACTATCTAATGGATACCGTCGCTCATACTAATTATATTGCTGTCGCGACTGTGCGACGGGCGCCCTCAGTGAGTGTGCGAGCGCAACAGAAACATAATTACGCGCGAACGATAAGGATGGGTAGCTTGGGGTCATTGGACAAAATTCTACGTGCTCGCAGACCAGACTCTTTTTGCGTGAGAGGGATAGCGATATTGTAAACTACCGTGACACAGCCGCGCGCTTGCGCAAATCTTACGATAGGGTAAGAACTGCAGGACTAAACTTCAAAACGCTGTTTACGTAGTTTTGGGTCTACCTGTCACCATCGCTCACGCTGGCATCTCGTTTTGCGTGAGAGGGATAGCAACATTAGAAACTGCCGCACGCCTGCGCAATGCTTATGATAGGGTAAGGATAAATACTTAGGAGGAGTTAAAAGGAGTCTACTGCTGGATAAAGACTTCCTCCAAGGTTTTCTACCACACGACCAGTCCTGTGGCCATAGACAAAAGCTCGTCAGTCACCGTGACCGACAACTCAGCACCGGCACGGAGCTCCAGCTGCCGGGCGCGGTGCTGGCGCTGCCGCCGCCTTGCCAGGAGGCCGTCGACGCTGCGGCTCGGCTGCGCAACGCTTACGATAGGGTAAGTAGCTACTAATGTTAGGCCACTCTCACAGTAGCGTCTTATGAACGTCGTCGCCTCGCGATAACGCGACGCCAGCACATTCAACATTAGCATATAGTGCTATTGCTGCCGCCGCTTTGTCAAGAGGCTGTGGATGCTGCGGCTCGGCTACGCAACGCTTACGATAGAGTAAGTTCGTTTCAGCCAAATGACGTCACTGCTATAGTCTGGTCTGTGAGCACGTAGAATTTTGTCCAATGACCCCAAGCTACCCATCCTTATCGCCGCGTAATTATGTTGCTGTCGCGCTCGCACACTCACTGCGGGCGCCCGTCGCACAGTCGCGACAGCAATATAATTATGCGGTGCTGGAGCTGCCGCCGCCTTGCCAGGAGGCCGTCGACGCTGCTGCTCGGCTGCGCAACGCTTACGATAGGGTAAGGGGAAATGACGACTATCTGATGGACACCGTCTCTCATACTGGCAACTCTCTTTGAGAGGGATAGCAATATTGTAAACTACCGCGACACTGCCGCGCGCCTTCACAAAACTTACGATAGGCTACTCGGATACCCTGTATACGTAGTGATCTACCTATCACAGTCGCTCATGCTGACATCTTGCTTTGTGTGAGAGGCATAGCATTGTGTGAGAGGGATAGCAACATTCGAAACTGTCGCGACACTGCTACGCGTCTGCGCAACGCTTATGATAGGGTAAGGAGAAATGACGACTATCTAATGGATACCGTCGCTCATACTAAAGCCCGGTCTGTGAACACGTAGAATATTGTCCAATGACCCCAAGCTACCCATCCTTATCGCTCGCGCGGGTCATTGGACAAAATTCTACGTGCTCACGGACCAGACCATAGCAACTCTCTTTGCGTGAGAGGGATTGCAACATTCGAAACTGTTGCGACACTGCCGCGAGCCTGCGCAAATCTTACGATTGGGTAAGAATTATAGGGCTACTCCGAAACGCTGTTTACGAGTTTCTGGTCTATCTGTCACCGTCGGTTATGCTGGTATCTTGCTTAGCGTGAGAGGGATAGCAACATTCGAAACTGTCGCACGCCTGCGCAATGCTTATGATAGGGTAAGGATAAATACTAAGCCAAAGGAGTCCAATGCTGGACAAGGACATAGTTACTACAAGTGATTTCCACAACCATCGGACCTGTGGCCATTGAGAAAGGCTCGTCAGTCACCGTGACGGCCAACTCTGGCCGCGTGCGCTGGCGCGTGCGCCTCGGCGGCGCCGGCACGGAGCTCCAGCTGCCGGGCGCGGTGCTGGCGCTGCCGCCGCCTTGCCAGGAGGCCGTCGACGCTGCTGCTCGGCTGCGCAACGCTTACGATAGAGTAAGTAGCTACTAATGTTAGGTCACTCTCACAGTAGCGTCTTTTGAACGTCGTCGCCTCGCGATAACGCGACGCCAGCACATTCAACATTAGCATATAGTGCTGGCGCTGCCGCCGCTTTGTCAAGAGGCTGTGGATGCTGCGGCTCGGCTACGCAACGCTTACGATAGGGTAAGTTCGTTTCAGCCAAATGACGTCACTGCTATACTCGTAGTATGGTCTGTGAGCACGTAGAATGTTGTCCAATGACCCCAAGCTACCCATCCTTATCACTCGCGCGTAATTATGTTGCTGTCGCGCTCGCACACTCACTGTGGGCGCCCGTCGCACAGTCGCGAGAGCAATATAATTATGCGGTGCTGGAGCTGCCGCCGCCTTGCCAGGAGGCCGTCGACGCTGCGGCGCGGCTACGCAACGCTTATGATAGGGTAAGTTTCTACGTTCGTTGATTGCAGCCAAAAGACATCACTGCTGGATAAAAAACTCCCCCAATAGTAGGGAATTTAGTGCAATGATTTGTATGGAGACCCCTCCACTTTGGTATAGAAGGCTCATTTTTGCACCAGTTGTTCTTTGGGTGCTCCTGAGTAGATTTCCGTCGGTAGACATCGGGAGCCCCCCCTGTGGTAGCAGGGGGAGGGGGGGCAAGTTTCCTTCTGCCGAGCTTCATTTTAAGGCCCATATCTTCAAAACTATGAGTATTAGGGCAAGTGTGGTGTCATTTTCGGATAATTAAAGGATGGCGAATTCATTTCTAGAACAAACTTTTTGCCTTTTCATACAAAAAAATAGAAATATGGAGTAAAATTCACAAAAACCAAAAAGTATCTTTTTAAATAAACGTCGTTTACTTTTAAACCATTGGAGATAATCTAATAAAAAAAATATGTACTGAAAGCTACATTTATCAGGATTATAAATATATACCATTGTATGGTACTTTTTTTGAAAAAAGTAGGTGAAAAAAATCTTTCTTCAGGACACAGCGGGCGAATTTTAATGCGCGTCGGAAAAAAATCTTTATTTTATCCATGAATTCATACTATTTGGTTCATAAGCAAGTAAAGATTATTATTTTAGAATTTATTTAGAGTTCCTGGCACATCATGCTACCATGATTTGTATTTTTTCTTCAATTAATTTTGAACTCTATGTGTAAGACATAAGGTTGAAAATAGTTTAAATGCATTGTATTATTGAAAATATCATAAGAAGAAAGCACTAAATAAAGAACTTGAATTTGTCTAAACGTCTAATGATTATTAATATTATTTTAATTAACATTTTTATTTCTACATATACTATTGTACCAGTGATAACGGAAAGGTAAGTTTGAGGAAAGTGAGGATTGATATTATCATAGTACGGGAGATTATTTTTAACACAAAGGCTACGGCTGTGACCATTATAGTTGTTTTTTCAGACAGCACCAGCTTCTGCACTACGTCTTGCACTTACATCTCACCATTTCCAGGCAAGCTTCGGCAGCTACGGGCAAATGGTCCATGTAGGCTCCATGTTGCTATCGATTCTGGTCCACCCCCAACCAGTCGGGTAAAGTGAAGACTGAGTCGGTTGCTTGCAACTGACCCTATACGCGAACCCCTTGAACCAACTAAATTTTAAATAATTTGAAAAAATCATAAGGACATAATTACTGCCCTTGATATACTGATACAAAACTGCCTAGGTTGGTGGGCACTTACAGCACTCGTTCATAGTCAAGCATGTAGTAATAAACACAGTGAACGTTTAAGGAGGTTTGCTACAGTATTTCAAGCTGAATTCTACGCTATAATTATGTGTGCACTAAAAACAGGGGTGTAAGAAACGCAATAATTACACCCTTAGCTTACAGCTAGGCAGCACTCAAACAAAGCCATCGCCTCAGTGAAGGTTGAGTCTAGAATTAAGTATTCTAGATGCAATCTTAAAGATGAACAAACTCTGGAGGCATGATTAAGTGTCCCTAATGTGGGATACCTGGACATACACGGACAGTCTAGCGAGACAAGGGTCAGAGACGATACCTATTGGGTCAGAACTGATAGTAGTACCTTTATCTAAAAGCTTAGGTACCTCATGGCCATAATATGGCCATATCCAAGAATAACAGGGCTGAATGGGAAAGCTCCAACGATATAAGCCTCTCCAAATCATTCCTAAAGGGAAATACAGGGTCATGAAGAAAACTTTTCAAAGGTATGCGAAAGCAATTACAGGCATAGCTGGGCATTAACTCGTTAATCCGTTAATCGTTAATTAACGAAGTTAACATTTCTATTAACGGATTAACTTTTAAGTTAACTTTAAAAAATGTTAACGGTCTCGTTAACTTCCGTTAAATTATCCTAAGTCCGTTAATCGTTAATCCAGTACCTACTATTTACCAAAAGCACGCTGAAAAACGCTAGAAAAACGCGTTCTGACAAGTACGTTCGGGCTTTCAGAACTTCCAGAACCCAAAACAACAGTTTTTGTAACCAGCTCACTAACGACACTTGTTAGTAGGTATGTGTGGGACAACTCTTGCAACTGAATTTAAGACCAGTTTTCCTCCAACCGATTGAACTGAAATTTGGTAGTTATACTTATGTAAGTACGATGACAATGCAATGTTATGGTACCATTGAGCTGGTCTGATGATGGAGTCATGAGGTGGCCATAGGAACTCCTACGGCGGCATCGCATTGAATTTGGGTTCGTTGGATTTGTCTTTTCGTGCACTTTAGTTAGTACTAGATGATGTCCAGGGTCCTGATGATGGAGTCAGGAGGTGGCCATAGAAATTCCTAAACGAAACAGTGGAAACTTATCGAGTTTGGGTTTGCTGGATTTGTCTTTTCGAGCACTTATTGTAATTGAACCAAGGCTCTGAGATTGAGATACGCTAATAAAAAGTGTAAAATAAAATTATAATAATTAAAAAACTTTTTTAAAAACAAGCTTTTATTCTGAAATGCAGTTGTACTAAAATGAAAAAAATAATTGTACAGTCGCAGAATGAAAAGGTTTGTCACCTTAGTGTCGGTTTTCGCTTGCACTAATAGGTACTGTGAGAGTCAAACCTGCCAACATAACAGCAAGAAACAGTGCTGCTAACATGTAAATAAATATGACGTTTGCTAACGATTAAGGTTTTGCTTGTTTATTTTTCTATCCCATCAGTGCAATGCAATGATGACATTGACCAATTGACAATAGTTTTTTTTATTTAAAAGAAATAATATAGATGACCCACGCTGAACTGTCCCACCAAACTCAATGACAGGGGGGCGCTACCATCGTTCAACTACCTTTTGTACCCTTTGCACCACCGGCCTGCACCACTGGTGGTGCAAAGGGTATTTTTTAATCCCCTTTACACCACCAATAGTGCCGCGCTACCATTAACTGTAAAACGATTATCTATAATTATAATTTATATAATATTAATATTATAAAGAGGAAATATTTGATTGTTTGTTTGTACTGAATAGGCTCCGAAACTACTGGACAGATTTGACAACATATTTTCACTATTAAAATCCAAATAGTTTTCTGAGTAACAAGGGCTATTAAATATTTTCAAAAGAGTTACTAAAAATTATGTATTAAAGTACCAGGGCAACATAATCATAAAGGAGCTATATCAAATTCTTCTTGGTTGTCCCGAGAAATAATCATGTATCTTAAAATAGCTCATTTATGGTTATGTTGCTCTGGTACCTACTAATTATTCGTTGTATGTATGTAGGCCCGGGGTATCGTGGGTCTGAAGTGAAATGTTTATAGGCACGTGTTAAGTTTTTCATATTATTTTATTCTTAAGTCATTCAAGTATTTGTGACTTGTAGTCATCATTTCATGTTGATGAGGTGATGATGAAAGGTAAACAACTCCTAAACGCTGTTCCATGCATACAGCCACGCCTCACACATCATGTTATTAGGTGACGCTTCAATTTCCCGCCAAGAATTCCCCTTGAAGTTTCAATGAGTTTATTACACTGCAATAAATAAATTAAAACTTTTAGGTAGGTTTTGATTAATTTATAACATGTATACAGTCTACTACTAGTTTTACAGTCGATGGTAGCACAGCACTATTTGTTGGTGGTGCAAGAGGGATTTAAAAATACCCTTTGCACCACCAGTGGTGCAGGCCGGTGGTGCAAAGGGTACAAAAGGGTTCAACTATATGGTTTCCAACATGGCAAAAATCTGAACCAGCGATCCGGTATTGACGGTGGCGCCCCACTGTCAATGTCATCGACAGGACAATCCAGTATTTTGGAACTATAATGGCGGTTTGAACCAACAAGAAGGTTTTAGTTTATCAATCATAATAATCTTCTTGACAAGATAAATCGTCAAACAACTTTGATCTGAATAATTTTGAACTTTACTGACGAACAGTTAAAGATTATTTTCTCTAACTCGAGATTATTCTGTAACATAGTTTCAAAAGGTAATATGTGCTCGCGATTCGTTGAAGGAATCAATTTGAAAACTGACGAACCTTTTCATTCCGTGACTGTACTTATGCAAGGTTCAAATAAATTCGAAAGCTTGTAACTAGAGATGAAACGGATATCCGGTAACTATCCGGTAAGCCGGATATCCGGCCTAAATTTACTATCCGGCCGGATACCGGATAGTAACTCACTATCCGGCCGGATACCGGATATTAAAAAACTACGACAATTTCCTATTAATAAAATGAAATACATTAAATCTTTGAGGTAAATAAATATCAATAAAATGGCTTATAATAATGACGGCTTTTATTTAAAGTCCAAAAAGTTACAAAAAAGCCATATTAAGGCCTTTCAAAAAACTAATTTCTTTTTCTGGGCTATTATCTCTAATGATTCGACATAAATGGTAAATGTCTGTTAATGTCAAAATATTGCCAAATAAATTTTTGCTATTCAATCACACACTCACGATGGCAACCAAAATCGCCCGAATTAATCTGCCCCTTAGACAAGTGGCAAAATCTGACATTCTATTCGGATGAATTCGATTTTCGAAAAGTGACTAGTCTAGTCTACTAATAGACCCACTGATCGCGTTCGAAATACCTATGCGGCGCTAAACTCGTCACGACATGCAACGAGACAATGGGCCAACTATCCGGCCGCCGGATATCCGGCTATCCGGCCTAGCAGCTGGCCGGATATCCGGTATCCGGTATCCGGCCAAACAACTATCCGTTTCATCACTACTTGTAACGCAAACAAAAAAAATTGGCCAAGTGCGTGTCGTGCCACGCCCAGTGTAGGGTTCCGTAGTGGTCCGTCGTTACCACAGTATACTTCAGAACTTCATCTACAGTCACATTTCATATTTTCTTCTAAGGATTTTTCACTAGTTAAGAAATTTTGTAATACATGAGTTAAATGATTATTACTCTCAAACTAATTGATGTATCTTAACCGCTATAGTTTTCCTTGAAAGTTCATGAATAGCAGTATTATCACGAATTTTTCCAGATTTTTCAAGCCAACAGTTTAGTTTTTAGAGGGGGGGACGCCCTACTCGAACAAAAATTGGCACTTTAAACTTTAATAATTTGCAAACAAACCCCTGAATGGAAAAAAGTCTTAGGAACCCCTAAGCCATTTTTAAGACCTATCCAACGATACCCCACACAATGAGGTCGAAGATGAAAAAAAATTCATGTAGGGAAGCTACCCTAAAAAAATTTTTTTTTAAATTTTATTCTACCGTTTTGTCGGCGTGATTAATATACATATCTCTACAAAATTACAGCTCCCTAGTGCCAATATTTTCCAAGCAAAACCTCGGACAGACACAGACAGACATATCGAAACTATAAGGGTTCCTTGTGAGGACTACGGAACCCTGAAAAAGAGGAATAAATTCCATGCGCGATACAAGCTTTCGAAATTATTTGAACCTTGCATACAATTATTTTTTTCGTTTTATTATAATGTGTTAACGGATTAACGATTAACGTTAACTTGCGTTAAATCTTGTGAAATGTTACGTTTTAACGTTTAACGAAGTTAATTTTTTTATTAACGGTTTAACGATTAACGAAGTTAACTATTTGATTAACGGTGCCCAGCTATGATTACAGGTACGCAAACTGGGCATTATGGAACGAATCACATGTCCCACAAAATGGGCCTAACAACAGCATGTGGAATACAATGTGGAGTCCATGAAACACTAATACTGTAAGGATGGGTCTGCTTGGGTCAGCATATCCAGCATCAGAAGACTAATAGGTGGCTTTCACTCNTCCCTACTACAAGGACTTTCTGAGCTACCGTTCCTGCGCTGCCCGCACTCATGTACTTTCTGCGACCTTAACCAGTTACCAAACTGCCAAGATAACGTTTTTCGGACTAACCCCGCCGCTGCCAAATTATGTCCATTGCTGGACAAAGGCCTTCCCCAAGGATTCCATAGGAACCGGTTCTGCGCTGTTGTATTCCGATCCTTCCTGCGATTTTCACCACAGCAGAAGTACCCAGTAAAGTAATGTCCGTTGTTGCGCAAAGTACTAGTTTGGGATTAGATGACGCTAAAAATATCCAAAGTATCCCAATCCCAACTAATATTATAAATGCGAAAGTAACTCTGTCTGTCTGTCTGTCTGTCTGTCTGTCTGTCTGTCTGTTACGCTTTCCCGCTTAAACCTCGCAACCGATTTTGATGAAATTTGGCATAGAGATAGTTTGAGTCCCGGGAAAGAACATAGGATAGTTTTTATCCCGGTTTTTGAAACAGGGACGCGCGCGATAAAGTTTTTCTGTGACAGACAAAATTCCACGCGGGCGAAGCCGCGGGCGGAAAGCTAGTAAATAATAACTACTTATTTCATGACAATATTATTTCTTTCAAAATTTAAATGTTACCGCATTTATAACTTTCCCATTAGTGATACAAAAATAAAACCACTTATTGACTGATAAATATTTAAATAGGGAAAACAATCGTATCAATTGTAAATTATGTTTACCGATGACCCATTACTGATTAAATGCTTTACATAATACTGACATAATAATATACTTACTCGTAGTTTCGTAACATCTTTGGTGGGGTGCACTTTAGTTGCATTTGTTTATTTATTTATAGAGTTTGTTTATAAACTTGAAATGTTTTGCGATGTTTAAAATAAAGGTTTTTTTAAATTGTTTTGTGGACTAATACTGGACTTCAATATGAATAATAATCAAATGTTTGGTTTTTTGAGACGCTTTGTGGATGTGCTATTCGTGTGTTTATGTGGATTCATACTGTTGTTGTTTTATAAGGTAACATTTCTTCAATTCAATTTTAATTCAATTTTGTTACAACCCTAATCTAGAAAAATCTAAAGCTGGGTTGCACCCACCTACTTTAACTTTGACAAACGTCAAAAATCTGTCAAATTTCATACAAAAAACACCGGTTATCGTCACAGTTACGGTCAAAGTTAGGTGGTGCAACTCAGCCATAAAAAACCTCACGATTAGTGGTTAAAGATTTGGACTTTTTGTCTCGTAAATTCCGTAAAAGACAAAATAGTGTAAGGAGGCATTGTAATTTTTTATCCACATCGAGGAAGCTCTTGGCTTGCATCTCACCTGATGGAAACTGATGATCATGCCGAAGCTGGCAGCGAGCTTCACACGGAATCCTCAACCACAAAATTATAGATTAATTTTTAATATGAAGAATATAAGCAAGGGAATATTGCCAGCTTTGTTTATCCTCGTATTTCCTTTGGTATTATGTGGGCTGACATTATGCTCCTATTGCAGGTGATCCAGCTCTGGCAACGCAAACAGCTGAGGATGCGCCAAAACATGATCTTTGCCACCATCAAGGTGGTGAAGGGATGGGACTTCCCGCAGGTAAGCGAGTCACCCATTTTATGCTCTCGAACAAAAAACCAACTAGCTTAATTTCGTTTTTTTTTTAAATAGGTACATTTCTTTTTTATTGAAGATTTTCCGAGAGCATTATCTTTATGGTTCTACCTGTATTTTGGTTTAATTCGATTAAATCTGTCGGTCCTATGTAACTTTTAAATTAAAACTCTTCATATGGCCATGCAATACTTCGGGCACAATTTATCTGATGAGTTAAACGGGACTATTCTCACCTCTCGTTCTCACCGCTGCGATTCATGTATAGCCAGGATCTAAAGCTTGACTGCCAACAAAACCCAACTATTGAAGGTCAAGTTTGTCGAGGGAAAGTTAAACTGTCATTGGACCCGCAACGAAATTAACCAGAAGAACATAGTAGTTTTCTGATGGGTTGTTCTAAAATACTTCTATCTTCCACAGTTCGTAGCAATGGGCTCGGAACAGCGTCAAGCCATCCGGCGCGCTCTCAACGAAGACGCCGAGAAGTTGTTAGCAGAAGGCGACCCCGCCGACCCACAATTGCGGCGCTTACGCAGAGAGATCGATGACGTCAACCGCCTGTTCGACGAGTTCGAGAGGCGAGCTAGAGCTGAGGGTAAGTTCTCAAGATACTGACATATTACTTCGTAGATCTGATGGAGATTGTTCACAAGAGATTATTAAAATTCCTTAGCGATTAGAGTGGCTTCACAATCTAAATTTTAAATAAACAACTTGAAAAAATCGAACTGCCTAAGGCGGGAGTCGCCCGGCAAACGAAAGGTCGTAGGTTCGATTCCCGCCTTAGGCAATTCGATTTTTTCAAGTTGTTTATTTAAAATTCACAAGAGATGGCTACGGAACGTGAGACAGAAGAAAAAATGAAATTTATAGGTGATATCGTCACTATATCGCTGTGACGTGTGAGCAAAGAGAACTATGACGTCAACCACTTATTTGATGAGGTATAGGGAAGGGCTGGAGCTGAAGGTAAGATAGATACATAGTACCTGAAATCTAAGCAGATCTTTACTTTAGATTAAATGTACCAAGAGAAAATATGACATTTTCATATTATGCGTTTGATTTCAAATAAAGACTGTTATAGATCGTGTGTCGTATAACCTTTTCTAAACATACAATAATAAACACGCATCAAAGGATTAGGTATCATTCCTATTTCCTAGTAGCACTACAGGAATCAAATCAAAAGGTCAATTCACCAACGGACGTCGGCTTGTTAAAATACCAGCTATATCCAAGGAAATAATTTGACCGTCAGTTCCAGAGAGTTTCGTGTCCATTATTGGACAATAGTTTTTTCTATTGGACTAATTGGAAGATTGCAGTGCGCCAGTGTTTTTGGAACACATGGCGGTTATTAGGGTGTCCGTTGCATGCGGCCTTATTGCCAATTGCTTGTGTCTATCCCAATTTTAACAACGATTTATGTCTAGTGAATTACTTATTTGGATGCCTAGTATCCAGAAACAATAGCATCTATATGTCTGAATCTTCGATATGATCATAGATCAAAATCCAAATCGTACCTATACGAAAAGTTTGATAAGAGTCGAACCTCCAACAGCTAAAGTTGTGGTTTGATTTAATAAACTAACCACCAGGGCATGTGAGACCTTATAATTTAGACTTCCTTAATCCCAACTTTCTTGGATGTAACTGAAAATCTTAGTGGGAAAGTTAGTTACACATTTGAACAGAATAACAACTGTTGTGATATGTGACGCGAGCGTTTAAAATAACTCGTGGTCTTGTTTACTATCTCTGAATGGCCTTTATTGCATGTAAGTAGAGTCCATTATTGGACGAGTTATGGGTCAATTGTACAGTCGGCGGCTGAAGATACGCTGCCATTTAATGGTCAGTGCTGGAGCGATAGCGCAATTTATAGTGTGGGTGTACGTTGCACCTTGGCTATTTATACTAGGATGACATAATCTTGGTCAAATTATAAGAATATGATTATTTTTAATAGGCCAGAATTTCGAAATAATATATTGCATTATGCCGTTATAAATGAACCCTTATCAGCACTGTCAACTCGATAAATAATGGTCAGTAAGTTCAAAAGTAAATCTTATATAAGGTTATTCATAATACTATATAATTGACTTCAAAGGCACATAGCTTCACAAAACTTATGTGAAATCGATATTTAAATTAAAAAATACGTTCATTTGATTGATAGTTCCATCCAACTACATAGGTGCTAAATAAAATTTACTTTGCCCTATTAAAAAAATACCCAATTATTTCCATCACATTCTTGCAAGTATCAAGCGGTCATGGTCGCTGTATCTTCTTCGGTGACAAAGGACGCTAGTATGCCTATCGACGTCCTACGGGAGAGCTGTCAGTTACAATTAGATCCGCGTGCTCTACACTTATTACACACTCGTAGTAGTGAAACGAACTATTTGGTTTATACGGTGGTCATTTTTAAAGTTTTAAGTTATACGGCCAATATTACTGGCATTTGAAAAGATAGGACTCTATAAAATCGCCTGAAATATAATGAATTGTTTTTAATTCAGAAATCGAAAGTTGTTTTTGCTATTCTGTTGAGGCTTGTTTTTTATCAACGTAGAGTGTTGTAGTATGTTTTTGGCTTCCTCATTGTTGTAATTTGTAAACTGTGTTGTTTTGAATCATCATACCATAACGGCTTCCTTGTATTAAATTATTTTTGACTTCCATGAGTGCCAAAATACTGCTCAAAATGGAATAAATATTTTTGATTTGATTCGACTTACAAGTCAAATGGGAGCTAGTTGACCCCACACAGATTATTTTTTTATTGTTTGAATAACCTTATTGTTGTCTTATTAACTTAAGTACTTTTATTTTATTGCTGTCTGGCTTAATACTTAAGAGATATGGCAACAGTCATTTGTTTTTCTCTGGTCAATTTATTCACTTTTTTAGCGTTTAATTTTGGTTCAAAAGGATACATTTCGTCGCTTATGTGAATAAACAGTGAAATGACTAATTCCGTGGAGAAAACGTATTCGAAGAAGTTTCTTACCAATTTGTTAAATATAAATAGTGTATTGTGCTAGTGGACTTTATTGGGAAGTGATAAAGTGCTATTTGGTACAGCAATGAAGAAAATTAAGCGAATATTTTCTTTTGGGAAAGGTGGATCAGGTAATTTTAACACCATTTATTTTAGACATTTAATGGTAAAATAATTACATATTAAAGTTTTAAGACACGTTGTAATATCCCATTTTATTATGCTAAAATTAATAAGATATTTGAGTTTAAGCCATTTCCTATTTCCCTTCGGCAAAATATTAATAAATAGACAAACCTAAACTAAAATGAAATTTACACGCACCTAAAAATAATATACCTACCTACTCGTAAATCTAGATCTGATGTTGGCGTTACAATAGGTAATTAATTATTAATAGTTACAAATAAGAAAGTATAATGCGGAAAAAAGCTGTATACCTTAGTCATAATAAAAATAAGGTTCGTCTCAAAGTAAGTAGGTAAATATTTTAGAACCCAAAATACGAGTATCTTCAAAAAATATACAAAATTGTGAGTTTCAAGTGAAGCAATTGATGGGACTTTAATAGCAACCTTATTAGACAATGCTACCCTAATTGCCCTTGACATAAGACATGCAATAAACAATACATTACAACTGATTCCAAGTACACTTGACCTGTGATGGAACCACTAACGACATCTTAGATTCTTCCAATGTGTCATCATTGAATCTCCTGGTCATATCAGAGCTATTATGACTCTAGGGCTGCCAGACAAAAAACAAAAGTCAAAATTCCTTTATTTGTATGGACTGTAAAAAATAGTGCTTACAAATCGTCAAATATTAAATTAAAAAACTAGGAATAAAAAATCAAAGTTTTGCTCTTATGGAGCCTTCACATGTCTCATAATCTTTTTGGCCTACCAGCGTATTAAGCCAGGTACGTGTACCTATATTGACATCAACTTGGATTTTGGTATGTCACAGGAATATTATAGCGCGTTCAATGATAAAAGATACGATCTAAAACCATATCCACTACATTAAAGTTTTATATAAAACAAACTTTCATTCACAATTTGTTTGCGGCAAAGAAGTCTCTTCATTTAAATCCAGTCCGTTTATCTGCCCTAAATAGTTCAACGGTTGAAAACGTAAAAAAAGACCAAAAATGATATTTTTATTCGAGTTTCTAGGTAGGTACTCGACTGAAAAATACCCAAAATACTATCAAAAACCGAGAGAATTATCCTAACTTTTTATTTCAAACTTATTTGAAGGTCGTTAAGTTAAAGGTCGGCCGTTTGGTGTAGTGGTTCAGAACGGACTACTATGCCGAGAGGTCCCGGGTTCGATCCCCGGCCGGGCAGAAATTGAAATGATGAATTTTAATTTCTGTGACGGGTCTGGGTGTGACTATGTATAATATTTATGTATTAAAAAAAAAAGTATATAAGTAGTATACCCGTTAAGCTAGCACCCATAACACAAGCATTAAGTTGCTTACTTTGGGGCTAGCTGGCGCTGTGTGAAATTGTCCAAAGATTTATTTATTTATTTATTTATTTTTCTTACATTACATTATAAAACTGTCCAGTTGTGTCAATCAGCCCTAGATCCTCCATAATGGCTGCGCGCACGCACGTATTATGTAGTGTGCCTACGCGTGATGTCACTGCTCAATTACAAGGGCAATTTTTAGGTATTGACCCTCATTCGGTGGTTGCCATTAAATTTAAGGACATAGGAAGACGCCTACTATCGCATTTTTGTCTATGACGCCACCACAGATTAAGTTCGGAAAAACAAAATAGCATTGAAATAGAGCGAGACCATTATCCACGATTTACCTTTAAGGATTTACTATTATTTTACTGGAGGGAAGTCGAACCTTAACTACAAACTCCTCCTATGTTCTTCTGATTAATTTCGTTGCGGGTCCAATGTCAGTTTAACTTTCCCTCGGGACAAACTTGACCTTCACTGGTTGGGTTTTTATTTGACCGCCAATAAAAACCCAACCAGTGGAGCAGCTGTATAGTCCCGTATTATTTACAATCAATCAATCAATCAAGGATCAAGGTAAAGAAGTCTAGTTTATTACGCCAGGCAAGCGGAAAACTAAAAATTTATACTAAAATAATCATTTTCAATCATTGCATTAAAAATTGGCTTAGGCCTTTATTTTCTTTTATGGAGTTCGTGTAGTCTTTCGTAAAGATTTGGATACAAGAAACAGAACTTACGGCAACACGCCATACGTACTCTTCCTGAAAAAAATAACAAGCCAAATAAATGAATTACTGCGTAGGCGTACCTACCTAAATTTTAAAACTAGGTAGGTTAATAATTTTATTATGCAACTAAATTCACCCACGAGCTGTTAATGCCAAAGTCAAATTAATAACCCAATAATTGTTTGCACTAATAATTGTGCCAATCCCGCCTTTAATTGTGCGAAATTTATGTCCCACATTATGATCTCATGCCGTTTCAGAAAACATCCTAAATTTTATTGACCTTGGTTCTTTTCGCCCAGATTGACAGATTACATTGCAATGCCTTGACGTGTGGGTGGTGTCATATGCTAGAACTGACCAGTAGGTACACTAAACTATAGTATAAAACTACGCTACTAGTCCAGTCAATAAAGCATTATAGATGGAAAACTGTAGAACACAATTTCTGACTTCAGGACTTTATTTAGACTAGTTAGGAGGTGAACATAGCAAAAGTCCCCGCCCTTAGCCCTTGAGCCGGCGGGGAGAGGGGGGTTTAAAGGTGCCACTTATCGGTTTTTCGCTTAATCCTCGGAAACTATGCGTCCTAGTGACATGACTACTTTGAACCAAAAAAAGCATACCTATTCAATCTGCTACAGATGAGATAGACAAGTTTTTCTATAAATTGTATAGTTTTCGCGGCATCTGCTCTAGAAAGTCTGTAATATTGGAAATTATATTTATGAAATTTGAAGCTGATGTACATCTTGCAAGTCTCAATACATGAGCCAAATTTGAAGTGTTAATGCACAGTAGTTTTTGAATGATGAGGAGTCAAAAGTGGCTCTAATTGGTTCGTCTAAATATACACACGGTGCAGTCCCCTCCATGGAACTAGGCTTAACATGCTCCCGCATGTCTATAGTGTTTGCTCAATGTTGATTTAGTCGATTTTCTCCTGAAAGGAACATGTAAGACAACAATAAAATTTCCAATTTTACAGACCTTCTAGAGCAGATGCCGCAAAAACTATACAAGATGTAGAAAAACTTGACTGTCTCACCTGTAGCAAATTGAATAAGCTTTTTTTGGTTCATAGTGGTCATGTCACTAGGACGCATAGTTTCCGAGGATTAAGCGAAAAACCGAAAAGTGGTGCCTTTAAACCCCCCTCTCCCCGCCGGCTCAAGGGCTAAGGGCAGGGACTTTTGCTATGTTCACCACCTAACTAGGCTAAATAAATTCCCGAGGTCAGAAATTGTGTTCCATGGATTTCTCTCTACACCGTCGTTAAGGCATTCATTGACTGGACTATACGTACAAAAGTATGTTTTCAAACCTTCCTACCTATTTAAAGGCTGTGATGTGGATCATGAGAATCATCAACTCTGATGCACGATACAGGGCCAAAACAATGTAAAATTTAAACTTTGCATCATAAGGATTGAAATTGGTAATAATACGATACCTTGTACAATATTCATGTTAATTTAGGTACCACTTAGTTTCCTGTTCATGGATTTGCTGCCAGTAAGATGATTTTAAGTCAAATCTGCAGTTAAGTTTCATTTAAAATGAGATCTGCTGTTGACACCTGTTGATAAGTCTAGCATATTCGTGCATAATTTTCATAGGTGTTCTTTAGGCCTTTACGTTGCCAAGTACTTATATCTTAAATAAAATCTAATCCGGAAATAACGAAAACCTAGTATTTTCCGTTAGTATCGAATCCACTGAAATTGAAAGTATACTTAATTGAAAATAATTATCAACTGAACGTTAATAAATCACATAACTACAGTTAAAATCAGCGCAACGATCTCTCTTCATAAAGTTCATTGTGTAATTCGTTTCTTATAACTGTAACAGCGCAGTTAGATCTTATTTTATGGGCTAAAACTTTTGGCGGGACAGTCTACGCTTATTGATCGCCTTCAGACTGACGTAAGGCGGCGTGAACCTAGATGAAAGTCAGCCTGTGTACAAACTGAGCCCGTGCTTTGAGGTTATAAGATACGATGTAGATCTTACGAAAAAGTTTTAAGTATTTATTTTTTTATCTGGTGCTACTTGTCAGTTTTTTCAGCCAGTGTTCTGTTATTTGTTTTAAAAATTTAAATTATGATTTGGTCAACTGTTTACGAACAGTCTGTGTCTCCAGAATGTAGGACCCAATTTAGTTATATCACACTCAGTCAGCCGGGATGCTAGTATTTGGTCTCAGCTTAGTATATTTTGGTAGTTTAAATGTACAGCAAAGTTAGACTGGTTTTTCGGAGGCGAATCAGAGAAAGGACCACTATAGAATGGCGGTTATCAGGTGATTGTAATTACAGGTTCAATGTTTGTTTACAAGTTTCGTGATAAGACGTTTGTTATGATTTTTATTAAATGTTAATTTAGCTTTTAAAAACATACTTAGATTAAGTAATTGAATTCGGTTAAATGTAGTCATAAAATTGAAGGTCAAAACGTAATCGTGGACATTATTGGCAACTAAAAGGCATTGCCCTTGACATAAGTGCGAGTTATGTTTAGGTATTAAATTATTTCAAGTGATAACTTCGATATTACTGACACAAATTGTCTATGAAGTGCAAATTAAGCACGAATGCCTCTTTAACGTTTAGATTGTTTTTTTTAAGATTTAAGAGAGATAAAGTTTTAAGAGCAGATTCACATTACGTCCGATTAAATGCCGTCAAAATAGGCATTAACAAAACTCTGCAGGAATATGATGGAAATCCAAACTGATGCGTCATCAACATCATTTCAGCCACAGGACATCCACTGCTGAACATAGGCCTCCCCCAATGATTTCCACAATGGCCGGTTGGTAGCGCACTGCATCCAGCGCCTTCCTGCTACCTTTATGAGGCTTTATTTGATGCGTAAACTACCACAATAGTTCTACGACTACTCCAGGCCGTATTTTCCGACGTATTCCATTTAGAGCACCTGCCCAAATTGCACCTGGTCTATTCCACATAGAGCGCGTAATTTCCACAGATTGGATCGGACGTAGTGCGAAACAGCTCTAACTCTTAAAAATCCCTGAAAAACTTTAAAGAAAAAGAAAGAAAGAAACATTTTTTACGATGAACATCACTTAGTTAAGGACAGAGAACGTATACAGAAAAAAAAGACAGAAATAGCACATAACTTTATTGCATAGTAGTTACAAGAAATAACATAAGCATTTTCAATTACCCAGTACTAATAGCAGTTCCCTTTCGCAGAGGAATCCAAGAATGCCGCGCGCATCTTCACGGAGCAATCTTCGAACCTTCTGGAACGTCTGGACGTTCTGGAGAGGCAGCTGCACGAGAGAATCGCCAGCCATATCCCACGTGACCTGGACACGCTGGAACACCTGGTGCTCCAGCATAAGGACTGGGAGAGCAGCTTGCATTCCCTGTCGAGCGATGTGGAGGAGGTCCAGGCTACTTTCAGAGGTAAAATAGAAAGACACGGGTCTAAACGCGACGTTTATTAATGAGTTTGTGTACTCACGGCTTGACGTTTCGGCTGCGATGCTGCAGCCGTGGTCACAACTGGTCGCAGACTGGCGGCTCGCGGCGTCGTCCGTTCGGGCGGGCTTGAAAATTTTCAGAGGTATTGGGTCAAATCTTCTGTCTATTTAACTACCCTAAAGGGCTGGGATACGCGCCACGATAAGCTTTTATGGCGCCATTTTATCGATTTTATGCGACAAGCCCATACATTTGTCATCTAAAATCATCGTAAAGATTTTATCACCATGGGAATCGTAGCCCGGCTGGTGTCAGTATTTAGGTAGACAGCTCAAAGTTGCCAGAGGATCGCCAGACATATCCTTCGGGATCTGGACACGCTGGAACACCTGGTGCTCCAGCATAAGGACTGGGAGAGCAGCCTGCATTCGCTGTCGAGCGATGTGGAAGAGGTCCAGGCCACTTTCAGAAGTAAAATAGAAAGACACTGGTCTAAACGCGACGTTTATTAATGAGTTTGTGTACTCACGGCTTGACGTTTCGGCTGCGATGCTGCAGCTGTGGTCACAAGCAGACTGGCGTCGTCCGTTCAGGGGGGCTTGAAAATTTTCAGAGGAAATATTGGATCAAATCTTCTATCTATTTAACTACTCTAAAGGACTGGGATACGCGCCGCGATAAGCTTTTATGGCTCCATTTTATCGATTTTACGCGACAAGCCCATACATATGTCATCTAAAATAGTCGTAAAGATTTTATCACGGTGGGAATCATAGCTGGGCATTAACTCGTTAATCCGTTAATCGTTAATTAACGAAGTTAACATTTCTATTAACGGATTAACTTTTAAGTTAACTTTAAAAAATGTTAACGGACTCGTTAACTTCCGTTAAATTATCCTAAGTCCGTTAATCGTTAATCA